>NW_016107460.1:6423069-6425882 GCF_001604975.1 Cebus imitator | reverse complement strand
TCAGTGTTAATCTTTGTTTTTTTTTTAAATTGCATTTTAGGTTTTAGGGTACATGTGAAGAACATGCAAGATTGTTGCCTAGGTACACACATGGCAGTGTGATTTGCTGCCTTCCTCCCCTTCACCTATATCTGGCATTTCTCCCCATGCTATCTCTCCCCAGGTCCCCACCCCCGCTGTCCCTCCCCTATTTCCCCTCAACAGACCCCAGTGTGTGATGATGTTTATTATACATAATTCTCATCTACTTAGTAGAGGGGAGAGTGGACCCTCCTACCACTGCCAACAACTCATGTTAGCCCGATGGGAAGGGCACACACAGCAAAGACTCCGCGCCCCCAGGGCCAGTGGTGGACAATGGATGGATCTTCTGCTTCCGCTGCAGACAGCAAGGGTGTGACCCGACTCTGCCTAGCACTTCTTGATGCACAAGACGAGCCCTTGCTCCCGAGTGCTGGTGAGGCCACCTGGCAGTTGTTAGGGCTTGGACTGTGGCCCACAGACGGCATGTTCAAGTCCTAAGCCCCAGTACCTGGGGCTGTGACTCGATTTAGAAACAGGATCTTTGCAAATGTACGCAGGTGAAGATGAGCTCGTCCTGAGTGAGTGAGGGCCCTAATCCAATGCGACTGACTGCTGTCCTTGTAAAAAGAGGAGGAGAGACACCAACAGCCTGATGTGACGATGGGGCGGAGATGGGAGGGACGCTGACACGAGCCCGCCAAGGACTGCCGGAGCCTCCGGAAACAGGAGGAGGCAGGAAGCACCCTCCCCTGACGCCTCCAGAGGAGACATGGCCCTGTCCACACCTGGAACTCAGACTTCTGGCCTCAGATGGGGAGAACATAAAAGGCTGTTGTTTATGCCAGCTGGTTTGTGGCACTTTATGATGGCAGCCACAGAAGACGAGTGTAGCTGTGTACTCGAAGCCAGGTGCTTGGTTTCCTGCTTAGGTGACCAAGTCGTGAAGGGTCAAGAGGAGGACTGCCCCCAGATAGGGCTGGCGACACAACCACTGTATGAACATGTGACCCGCTGCGGGGCCTCGGACACCCTCTGTGTAGTGCAGGCTGAAACACAGGAGCAGGCAACACAGCCTGGGCTTAGACCACACCGTGCTCACCCCCCGCAGCCCTGGAAGGCTGAAGTTCGAGGTCAGGTGTCAGTCGGCAGGGCTGGGCTGGCTCTCTGAGGCCTCTCTCCATGGCTTGCGGATGCTGTCTCCTCCCTGTGTCCTCACAGGGTCATCCCTCTGTGTGTGTCTGTGTCCTAATCTCCTCTTCTTGGAAGGACACCAGTCAAATTGGATTTAAGCCCACCCTGATGACCTCATTCTGAGGTCCTGGGGAGTAGGACATAATATACCTAGGAAGGGACTCCTGCCAGGCAGGGATGCCACTGCAAATCCAGGGGAAGCACTGACTCCCAAAGACAGTTCCTCTCCTCCTGACCAAGTCCCGGGCATCGCTCAGGAGCACCAAGACTCAAAGAGCTGCAGAAATTCAAATAGAGAACAGGGCCATGCACGGTGGCTCACCCCTGTAATCCCAGCACTTCAGGAGGCTGAGGCAGGTGGATAACCTGAGATCAGGAGTTTGAGACCAGCCTGGCCAACATGGTAGAATGCTGTCTCCAGTAAAAATACAAAAATTAGCCAGGGATGGTGGCACATGCCTGTAATCCCAGCTACCTAGGAGGCTGAGGCAGGAGAATCACTTGAACCCAGGAGGTGGAGGTTGCAGTGAGCTAAGATCATGCCACTGTACTCCAGCCTGGATGGCAGGGTGAGACTCCTTCTCAAAAAAAAAAAATTTAAATTAATTGATTAATTAACAGAGGACAGGCTGCAGGGGCCCTAATGTGAGCTCCTGGTCACGGAAAGAGTGTTTGTCACTTTGATTTGAGCCATTGGCACTTGGCTCCAGAGCTACACAGATCCCTGCTCAGGGAATGCAGCCTCCACGGGGCTGTGAGCTGTGACCTCTCCAGCTGCTGCTTCCCCTTTCCCAGAGGCAGAGACGGGTTCAAGGCCAATACAACAGTGCCTGCCCACTATGGCCTCTGTACCATGGCCTCTCTGGTCAGAATCCCCGGGGCCTCCTGGGCTGGGGGTGATCATGGATGACCCACACCCCAACCAGGGAAGAGCCGTGGTTGGCAAGTACAGTCCGCAGACTAGGAAAGGCAGCCACCAGGCTCTCTGTTCCTCCAGCCGGGGAGGCAAGGCCAGTCTGTCCAGCCCTGCTTACTGCCCCCAGCAAGCAAAGGGAGGGCACCTGGCCACGCCACTCCCTTCTCCCCTGCAGCCCCGCTGTGGGGGTCAGGCAGCCCTGTTCTCTGCTGCTCCCACACATAGAGTGGGACTGGGTGTGTTGGGAGAGGAAGGAGGAAGACGGACCTCCACAAGGTCAATCCACATCACCTGGCTGTCCCTTGCCACTGCCCGTGAAGTGCTCCTTTCTCCCACCAGAGCTCTGTGGGGAGTGGTGGGGAGGTCTGTGACAGAGTGTGGGTGCTCCTGGTCTCCAGGTTTCCAGAACCCCAGATCTCAGTATAAGAAGCCCACCTCCAAGAGCAAAGATGCCTGGGTTATCCTGTGGGTTATCAGTCATGGCCAGTGAAGGAAATGTTGGCACTGTGTCCAGGGGGCAGTGGGAGGAGGTTGGTACTGTGTCCACTTGGCAGTAGAGGAAGCTGGCACTGTGTCTGGGGGCAGTGGGAGGAGGTTGGCACGGTGTCCAGGGGGCAGTGGAAGGAGGTTGGCACCGCATCCAGGGGGCGGTGGGAGGAGGTTGGCACCGCGTCCAGGGGGC
>NW_016107460.1:6412715-6422444 GCF_001604975.1 Cebus imitator | reverse complement strand
CGGTGGGAGGAGGTTGGCACTGATTCCAGGGGACGGTGGGAGGAGGTTGGCACTGTGTCCAGGGGGCGGTGAGAAGAGGTTGGCACTGTGTCCAGGGGGCAGTGGGAGGAGGTTGACACTGTGTCCAGGGGGCAGTGGTAGGAGGTGGGCACTGTGTCCAGGGGGCAGTGGGAGGAGGTGGGCACTGTGTCCAGGGGGCAGTGAGAGGAGGTTGGCATTGTGTCCATGGGGCAGTGGGAGGAGGTTGGCGCTGTGTCCAGGGGGCAGTGGGAGGAGGTTGGCGCTGTGTCCAGGGGGCAGTGGGAGGAGGTTGGCACTGTGTCCAGGGGGCAGTGAAAGGAGGTTGGCATTGTGTCCATGGGGCAGTGGGAGGAGGTTGGCGCTGTGTCCAGGGGACAGTGGGGAACGTTGACACCGTGTCCATGGGGTAATGGAAAAGGTTGTGCTGTGTCCACAGGGTAGTGAAAAAAGTTGTTGCAATGTCCATGAGGAAAGTGGGGAAAGGTTGGCGCTGTGTCCTCAGGGCAGTAGGGGAAGGTTAACACTTTGTCCATGGGGCAGTGGGGAAAGCTTGGCACTGTGTCCATGTTTTGTGCAGAAGAAAAGCAGATGGGCCAACTCCTTCCCACAACTGACTCTTTGATGACCTGAGAGGGCCCACCTGTTGCCAGCCACTGCCTTCTGCAGTCAGAGTGTCACCTGGCCACCGCAGGTTGCCAGAGAATCTGGACAAGCTAGTTTTTGTACCTGGGTCCACGACCACCCTGGGTCAAATCATTTCTGTTTGTATGCAAGAAATGGCAAGGGACAGTGTGTGGGCCACCTACAGGGCTGGACTCAGGCTGGACACAGAGGCAGCACCTTCTCCTGTGCTTCAGTGGAAATGGAGGGTGAGACATAGACTCTAGACTCGGGGAGTCTGGATTTTAGTTATTTTATTTTAAACATCTTTATTGAGATAAAATTCCCACACCATGTAATTCACCCATTTAAAGTGCACAAGTCAACAGCTTTCCACACATTCACAGACTATGTCACCATCTCCACAATCAATGTTGAACATTCAACCCCACAAAGAAGCCCTGTACCCTCCACCCTTCACTTCCCAGCCCTCGTGCCCACCCTCTGCCCCCAGCCTCAGGCATCCACCAATCCGTGTCTCTCTATATAGATTTGCCTGCTATGTGCACTTTATATAATGTGCGTAAATGGAACCATACATTTTTATATAAAAAGAGTCGTGCATTTTTGCATCCATCCATGTCTGGCTTCTGGATCTTTTCCTGAGAGTGATGTGTCCTCAAGGCTCCCCATCCTTGGACTGCGTGTCAGCCTTTCATTGCTTCCCATTGCCAAACAACAGTCCATTTTGACACGGCACATTTTGTTTATCCACTCATTTGTTGCGGTGTATTTGGGCTGTTCTCACCTTTTGGTGACTATGAGTCAGGCTGCTATGAACAGTCACAGACAGGTTTCCATGGGGACATGCGTCCTCACTTCTCTTGGATGTACACCTGTTGACTCATCCATTTTCATGCTGCTGATAAAGACATACCCGAGACTGGGTAATTTGTAAAGAAAATGAGGTTTAATGGACGCACAGTTCCGCGTGGCTGAGGAGGCCTCACAATCATGGTGGAAGGCAAAAGGCACACCTTACACGGCGGCAGACAAGAGAGAAAGAGAACCAAGCAAAAGGCGAAATCCCTCATAAAACCATCGGATTTTGTGAGACTGACTTACTACCACAAGAGCAGCATGGGGGAACCCCTCCCCATGATTTAACTATCTTCCTTGAGGCTCCACCCACAGGGAATTATGGGAGCTACAATTCAAAAGGAGATTTGGGTGGGGACGCAGCCAAACCACAGCAGCCTGGGAGTGGATTTACTGGTCAATTTTCTTTTGAATGTACTCGGGAATAGACATCATTTCTGTCATCCAAAAGAGTGAAACTCACTGATGGTGCCTCATCCGCAGCTAAGCAAGAAATGCATCTATAATTCCCAGGCCATTTCAGTCATGAACCACCCTGTGTCTTTGTCTTTGGCCCAAACAGGAGAAAAATGAATGCTCTGCCATTTTTCCTCCACTTTCCTTCCATATGCTGTTTGTTGTTACCAGGGAAAATGCAAACTGCTGGGTGAGCAGAAAGCAGGACCTGTTGTCCTGAAATTTGCTTCTGACACCGGCCTCAGCTGTGTTTCCTCTGGCCTGAGGCTGGCGGCGGAGGCACAGAGACCTTCCCTCTGTGTCTCAGCTTCTCAGTTCCTCTCGGGAGCAGCTGACAGTGCTTAAGGACCATCGGAGGCATCAACAACCCAGCCAGACCTCCCCCTTGGCCCAGGCTGCGGACACGCAGTGTGTCCAGTTCTTTCTATTTGCGTGTATGCTTTTAAAACCCAACAACAAGTTAGAAGAAAACCTATGCAAGCCCCTTCTGGTCTTTCCTGTTGTAAGCGACTTTTCTCAGGGGCTTCAATCTGTCCCTGGGGACTAGAGTGGTAGGTATGATTGACTGGACATTTGGATTGGGCTCAGAGAGTTCCTTCCCTTCTCCACTCAGCATCCTTTTGCTAATTCATTCAACAAAGAGCCCAGGGCCAGGCCCCGTGCTCGGATTCAGGACAGAGATCTGAACAGAATCCAGTCCCTGACCCTAAAGCCTCATCGTCAAGTGGGCAGGAGCAGCTGAGACCAGGGTGAGCGGAGCCTGGCTGGGGGTGGGGCAGGTCCTGGCTCACAGTTGGGGTTGAGGGAAAGGAGGGAGCTCCGGCTCCTCACCCCAGTGCTGGGGACCCACCTTGGAGACAGCTGGTCGGGGGGCAGTCTCTCTGTCAGTGAACTTCTATTTCCCTTTGTGGATTTTGCCTACGAAATTGTTCAGAGAATCTCCGCTTCATCCTGTTTGGGAGGGAGGGACGCCCACCCCAGGGTCACAAGGATGACCAAATACGAAACACCCAGCCATGGACAGATGAGACGGACAGTGCTTATGAGTCATATGTACTCAGCCCAGGGAGGGGGTGGGCACTAGGGGCCAAGCAGGGACATGGGGCCCACACTCCGGCACAGATGGCACCGGCCGGGACTGTGGGAGGCAGCCTTTGTGGTCCTTGACAAGGGGGTGGGATGACCCTGGTCCAGGGGGAGCATGTGAATGGCTTATTTGAGTTATTCCGTGGGCTGGCAGCGATGTGACCTGGTTAGTCCGAGGACTGTAGGGCTGGGAGGGGAACTGTGTGTGGGAACCTTTCCAGCAGGATGGGCTGTATATCTGGTGACAGCAGGAAACTCGCAGTGAGGACTTTGGGGTTCTGGGAGGCTCAGAGTCAAGGCTGCCCTTGAATTTGGGGACCCTACAGTATAGCGGGCACTAACCATGGGAGTGGGGTTGTCCTGGGGTCTCTGATGTCCCCCTCACCCACCAGCCATGGCCGGGAAGGGTTAATGGGTGAAGGCGGTGAAGGTGACGGACTCCGGGAAGAACGTGCTCCTGCACACCAGATGCTCCTTGGGCCTCCCCAGCCGCAGGCTCCGGACGCGACTTTGTTCCAACCAATTTGGAATCCTCTCTGGTCCGGAAATTCCGTCTCCAGCCCTGGCCTATTTTTAACTCACAGAGTTTGCCTTTGGAAGGTGCCCTGGTGGCCATGAGCCTACTTCCAGAATTCCACGCCTCCTACCTGGCCTCTGAGTCCCCCTGCGCTCCATCAGGACTCAGTACCGCCTCAGGCTGCACGCTCCACCACCCCTAGGCCACCACGGAGCTTTCTCCGCCCCTCCGTGCCCCTGCCCTGCTGACAGCACATCAGCCTATGGGCTTGGTGAGTCGCCACAGGGAACCTGCTGAGAGCAGGTGCATGGTGTATTACGGGGGTGAAAACTTCTACTCAACCCTCTGCCAGGTGCCCAGGCCCCCCAGAGCCCATCCTGAGTTTGTCTGCTGCCTGGTGTGACCACAGAGCTCTGGGCCACACACAGGCTCCCTCTGTGTGTGAGTTTCAGGAGAAGGGCAGGAGGAAAGGAAACCTCTGAGTTTTCTGGAGCAAACCCGCAGGTGTGCACAAGTGTGGCTCGCCCTTGCTCCAGGCCGGAGGAGATTATCAGTGTTCCCAAGGAGCTCCTCCTCCCTGGAGCCGGCTCTGAGTTCTGCCGTGCTCCGACGATGCCAATGTGGGTGGCAATTCCCGACACCCAGGAAATAGGCATTAAGGCAAGACCACGAGCCCCTCTCTAAGGAGTAACAAACCGGTCATCACCATCATCCCTGCAGTTTGCCCAAGGCATCCCCAGCACAGGATCTAGAAGAACAGGATTTGTGTTGAAGACAAGAGTTTAAGGGCGCTGGTCCTTTTGTAGGCAACTTTAAGCACCTAGTATGTGCCACCCACAGTCTTAAATCCTGGAGAAACACAAGTTAACCAGAAAAAAACCAAAAATGTAGAGGCAGGGAGGTAAAAATCTCTGCACTCACATTTTACTGGGCGCCAGAGGGGACAAGATAGATTATTAGAATATATGGGATGTTCACAGGTCCTAGGGAGGTAAGGAGAGTGAGGTGGCCGGGGCTCGGTGTGCCGGGAAGGGGAGTGGCCTTCTGGAAGGGACCAAACCAAGAAGGAGGGGTGAGAGAGTGAAGCAGGTGCGGCCTGCAGGAAGCGGAGGCGGGGGCTGGGGGGAAGGGCATCACAAAGGCCCTGCGGCAGGCCAAGGACTGGCAAGGACGTCTGCGTGGCCAGACTGGGCCACACGATTTTGAAGGAAGATGACGCCCCTCTTCCCACAGGAGGGTTGACCGGGCCCTACGGGCCCTGTGACCGTCGGGAGGCGGGGCAGAGACTCAGCACAGTTGGGTGGACTTAGACTCCGTGAGCATCGCACCAGCTGCAGTGGCCAGGCAGAAGCAGGGAGGCAGCAGCTGCTCCCGGCCCGGGCACCACCCAGCTCACACCACAGCTGCCTCCGGCCTTTTCTGGCCAGCTGCCCACACACACCATCACCTTGGGCTTCTGCCTTTTCTTTCCCTCCTGTGAACATTTTGTAGCTGTTTCTGGGGTCATGCCTTCCTGGTGGGGGACAACAATGCATGAACCAGCCCATCCCCAGAACCCATGTGCCCTTGTCTGAGGTTCTGCCCACACTGTGACCCGTGGACGGTGCTGCAGTAACCCACACGCTGGTGACTCATCTGACCTTTGCGTTTGGGTTTTGGGGAAAGAGGACTCCAACCGTCAAAGGATGTCCTTCCTGGAAGATTCTAGAAAGAGATAAGGAATGTTCCCCACAGCAAGGAGATGACCGAAGGGCTCTGCGGTCCCCAGGGCTGAAAGCAGAGCTTATTGTTTTGATAATATGAGGGCTGGATGCTCACACAGAACTTGACTCAGCCTTACTGATGAGATGAGGACACTGGCATCTGAAAGTTTAAAATAAGTAACTCTGGCCAGGTGCGGTGCCTCACGCCTGTAATCCCAGCACTTTGGGAGGCCAAGGTGGGTGGATCACCTGAGGTCAGGAGTTCAAGACCAGCCTGGCCAACATGGTAAAACCCTGTCTCTACTAAAAATAAAAAATAAGCCGGGCGTGGTGGCTAGATCTGTAATCCCAGCTACCTGGGAGGCGGAGGCTGCAGTGTGCCGAGATTGTGCCACGGCACTCCAACCTGGGTGACGGTGAGATTCCATCTCAAAAATAATAATAATAAAATAGGTAGCCCCATCACCGCACTCAGGCGCCTGATCCAGAAGCCACACCTCTCCAGCAGAGCCTGAAGGTCCCTCGGTCTGGGCTGCCCCTTCCTCACTGGCTCTGACCCCTCCACCAAGGGAGTGACCAGTCCATCCATAGGGGCGCGCTTTGCTTCGCACATCGCTTGGGGAAAAAGTTCTTCTTTGGTTTGAAAGTATTGTTATTATCAATTTTACAGTGTTCTCATACATTTTGGAGCCATTTATTTTTTTCCCCCAAACTGTTTTTGCAAATCCATGGGGAGGCTTTAGGTTCCCAGCCTGTGTGCCTGCTGGGTCACTGGCCTGGCTGTGCCCACGGCCTCCTCCTCACCCCCCTTCCTGCCTCCTTGGGGCCAGCTGACTTGGGGACTTGGCTCTCAGAAGCAGCACTTCCTGGCATCTGGTCCCTGCCCTCCGGAACATTCTGCCCTTCCTGGGAACACGCCTTTGCACTTGCTGCAGTCTGGTTCTCCTCCCACGCACCCTGCGAGGCCCTCGCCAGCCTCCGGTGGGGCTGAGGGCAGCCTAGGCAACCTGCCCCCCTGGCTGTCCGGACCTCAGCCCCCGCACTGGAGCTGCAGAGAACACGGGTCTCACAAGGTGAACGGATTCTTCCATGGTGCTGAGGATCCTGACACTCAGTCATCTGAAATTGTTTCCTAACTGTCCCTGTCCCCGGATTCATTTTTCTTAAGCATTCAATCACATTAAGCTCCTAGCAGCACGCTCATTTAAATTTTCCTGTTTTATACCCCATGAAAAATAGTGACAGGGTAATAGGATGGCTTCCTCCTTTGGTCTTCTTTTCCCCTTACCCAGCACTCTCTGCATCTTCTTCCCCAAGTGTCTCAAGGGTCTTGGACCCCAAGGATGAGGCTGTGGGACAGACTGGCCAGAGGGGCCTCAAGCGGGCACCTGCTTTCCCTCCCAGCTCTGTTCCCAGGCTGGTGGGATGGCCTGGGAATGCAAGGTTGGCTGAGTCCGTCTCACTGGGGGATGCTGCAGGCGAATGCTCACACAGCTCGACTCCTGAGCTCTACCCATACCTAGATGCCTTGCGGAAGCTCCCATAGCTTTGGTTGTTGGGTGTCAATGCCTCTTCTCAGGCACCCAGACCCTGGCACTTCTTGAGTGCAGGTGGCCCAGCTGTGCACACTCCCTGCCTGCGGGAGCCAGCCTGGGCCCAGGTGGCCAGCCCCAAGACCTGCCCTGGGGAGGTGCAGATAGAGGGGTTGGCTTGTTGCGTAGGGAACTCACAGGGCAGCCTTCTGGTTGGATGGAGAAGTGATACTTGCAAACAGGAAAGCATCATTTATTGAACCATATGCTAAGTCAGGTTCTGCTCTAAACCCTTTACCACATTGTTTGATTGAATCCTCATAGAGCTGTGAAACCTCAGTGTCATTGTCTTCCTTTTTAAGAAGAGAAAGCCCACCGTGCTCTGCGGAGCCCAGCAAACTCCCCAGGCGGGTGGTGCCAGCAGAACTCAAACCCAGGCTCATGGCTGTGCCCTTTATTTCCAGTCAAATCATCTGTCCCTGATTCCTTCCCCCAAGGAGCCTTCATTGATATTTCCAGAATGTTCTAAAATGGTTAGAATTTGTCCAGTCTTTTCACTGATTCCTCTCTGAGGTGTGACTCACCAATGTCATCAGGAAGAAGGCACTGGGTCTGAGCTCCAGGACTGCATTCCCAAGTCTGACCAACCGTCTGAGCAGAATCTGAACCCACACTGCATTGCTTATGGGGTCTTCACCAAGCCTAAGTTAACCTCATCTGTAAAATGGGTTCAACGGC
The DNA here is from genome assembly GCF_001604975.1 of Cebus imitator. Taxonomy (NCBI): domain Eukaryota; kingdom Metazoa; phylum Chordata; class Mammalia; order Primates; family Cebidae; genus Cebus; species Cebus imitator. The sequence goes on along the minus strand of NW_016107460.1, from coordinate 6,414,912 downwards.
TCTAACAAAAAGACCCGTGACTGCAATGGCTTCAAGAAGATGGATGTTTGCTTCTTGCTCATGTAACATCCACAGGTAGGTGGCCTCCTTCTGTGAGCTCACTCAGGACCAGGGTTTCTCTCACCCTAGCCCTGAATAACACTCTTGGAATCGTCCTCTGCTGCACGGTTGAAAGCTGCCCACCAAACCCCATCACGATCCACATGACTCAAGAAAGAAGGAAACAAGCAGAAGGCAGGAGATCATCTTTGAAGGAAAGGATGCACGATGTGTGGCAATTCAGCGCTTTCTAGTCACTTTGCAAAGATGACAACTTAGTCCAGAGACCAAATCTAGCTGCAAGGGAGGCTGGGAGCAGAATCTCCAACCACATAGCCAGGGGTGCTGTTAAAACTCAGAGAAATCAAACTTGTATTGCTAAAAAGAAAAGGCATAAACCAGGTGCTGAAGGCTTTATTAACAGTCTCCACCACAGGCAATAATACCGGGCTCACAGGTATTCTGGGAACATTAAATGAGAAGTGTGCGTAAAGTTTTGCACGTACGGGGCACGTGTTGTATACAACCACCTGAAATGGATTTGCTTCTGTCATCACCTTATTCTCAGGTAAGGCCAGTTCAACCACCTGCAAAGACAGTCATCGTGCTTTTTTTTTTTTTTTTTTTTGAGACGGAGCTTCACTCATGTTACCCAGGCTGGAGTGCAATGGCGCAATCTCGGCTCACCGCAACCTCCGCCTCCTGGGTTCAGGCAATTCTCCTGCCTCAGCCTCCTGAGTAGCTGGGATTACAGGCACGCACCACCATGTCCAGCTGATTTTTTGTATTTTTAGTAGAGATGGGGTTTCACCATGTTGACCAGGATGGTCTCGATCTCTTGACCTCGTGATCCACCCGCCTCGGCCTCCCAAAGTGCTGGGATTACAGGCTTGAGCCACCGCGCCCGGCCCCATCGTGCTTTTTTTACATACCTTTTCCCTAGTAGAATACGCCAACCTCTAGTGATAGCTTATTAGTCACGGCTGCCGTCATTTGTTTCACAATTCAAGTGCAAACAGAAGCCTGATTTATTATCGCACCAGGTTCAGCAAACACTATCTGGATATACTAATTCTTGCAGGTTTCTAAACAGTTTTGATCATGAGAAATTTACAGTGCACCTTGGAAACACTTTTAAAACAATGCAGCATGCCCTTTGACCCGGCAACTTCGCCGCTGACATTGTAGACAAAGGAAATAACCACAGAAAAGCAAGGAGATTTATCTGCCGGGATGTTCCTCCCAGCAATATTTATAACCACCGAAAAATGGGAAACACCCTAAATATTGAAGAGTAGAGGCTTGTTACATGAATTATACAACAGCTATATGATGAAATGCTACACAGCTTTAAAAAAAATTTGCTGTCGAAGAATATTCAAATATGCGGAAAAATATTCATGATATATTTGTTAAATGCAAAATCAAATTTTAAAACAGTATGTGAAATTATAATTTCCAGTCAGTGGGCAGGGAACAATTACCAGTGAAGAACATGGGTTCCAGAAACAGAAAGATTGGAATCTCCCTCAGCTGGGTACATAATTAAGATCTGTGGGCAAGTTACTTAACTTTTGTCCTCAGTTTTCTCATTTTTAAAGTGTGAATTCAGGCCCGGTGAGGTGGCTCACGCCTGTAATCCCAGCACTTTGGGAGGCCGAGGTAGGTGGATCACCTGACGTCAGGAGTTTGAGACCAGCCTGGCCAACATGGTGAAATGCCATCTCTACTAAAAATACAAAAAATTAGCCAGGTGTGGTGTGGTGCACCTGTAATCCCAGCTACTCGGGAGGCTGGGGCAGGAGTATCACTTGAACCTGGGAAGCAGATGTTGCAGTGAGCTGAGACCATGCCATTAAACTACAGCCTAGGCAACAAGAGTGAAACTCCATCTCAAAAAAGTGTGGATTCAAATAATACCCTCCTCGAAGGGCAACCATGCAAAGCCTCTTCCCCTTCCTTCAGTGCGGCACACCTGGCGGGTGGTCCCCTAGCCTCTGTTCCGATACTTCCTGTGCACGTGGCCCTCATCACCTCCCGGCACTGCCTATAACAGTAAGAATTCTAACAGCAAACCGCACATTAAGTGATGGAACCCATTTGAAACCTGCATTCTCTTTTCTTTTTTTCTTTCTTTCTTTTTTTTTTTTTTTTTTTT
>NW_016107460.1:6408336-6412550 GCF_001604975.1 Cebus imitator | reverse complement strand
TTGACCAGGATGGTCTCGATCTCTTGACCTCGTGATCCACCCGCCTCGGCCTCCCAAAGTGCTGGGATTACAGGCTTGAGCCACCGCGCCCGGCCTCTTTTTTTTTTTTTTTGAGATAAGATCTCACTCTGATGCCCAGGTTAGAGTGCAATGGCACAGTCATGGCTCACTGCAGTCTCCACCTCCCGGGCTCAGGGGATCCTCCCACCTCAGCCTCCCAAGCAGCTGGGACCACCAGGCGCACACCACCACACCCAGCCTAAAACCTGCATTCTCAGGTCTGGGACTTGCGTTCCCATCGTTATCCCCAATAAAAGAGCTGTGGATGATTGACGGATACAAGCAGTTGTTGCAGGGATTCCTTTTCTCTTCAGGATCCCCCGAAAGTTCACGTTGATTGTTTCTGGACCCGCTCAAGAATGAGGGGCTGGTCGTTAATCACCGTTGTTCCCATTGTCGTGGGCTGAAGGCAGTCTATAGAGTAGCTTTGTCATGGCAGGGGACATGAACAGAGCCCTAAGAGCAGGTTCCAGATGAGATACCTGATGAACACTCCAAGTGCAAAGTCTGACCACAGTGAGAGCTCAATCAGTGCTGTGAGTCCATCCCAGCCTGGCCACTATAGAATCAGATGACCTTGGGAAAGTCACTGCTCTCAAGGTGGTGGCTTCCTTGGCTAAGAAAAGCTAATTAGGGGGAAGTCAGAGGTCTCAAGGCATCCTTCTGAGGCAGGATGACTGTACTAGTCTGATGATTAAGACGTACCTGAGACTGGGTAATTTATAAGGGAAAAGAGGTTTAATGAATACACAGTTCCACGTGGCTGGGGAGGCCTCACAATCACAGCAGAAGGGGAAAGGCACTTCTTACACAGTGGCAGGCAAGGGAGAAATGACGGCCGTGTGAAAGGGGTTTCTCCTTATAAAGCCATCAGGCGTCATGAGGCTTCTTCACTACCACAAGAGCAGCACAGGGGAAACCGCCCCCATGATTTGATTATCTCCCACCGGGTCCCTCCCACAACACAGGGGAATTATGGGAGTTACAATTCTAGAAGAGATTTGAGTTGGGACAGAGCCAAACCATATCATTTAAATGTCACCTGATGCAGAAGAGCAATGTGCCAAGCAAACAGGGAAAGATGCTGTGGCCACAGCAAGGGAGAACAGGGACCCAGAACATCTCTGCTTCCTCTCTACGGCACTCAGGGACCCAAGGGCCTCAGAGGGAACTTGCTGCACCTTCATCTTTGTCCTTATTATCCCATAAAATTAATGCCTGTGACACCATGCACAGAGGCCAAAGGGCAGCAGCAGCCCAGATGCATACCATTGGTTAAGTGGAGCAGCAAGTTGAGGCCCCTCCATATCGTGGCTGTTGCTCATTCACAAAAGGAATGAAGTTCTGGTTCACCCTGCAGCAAGGATGAACCCTGAGAACTTACACCAGGCCCAAGAAGCCAGACACGGAGGACCACACGTGGTCAGCTCCATGTCTGTGGAATGTCCACAACGGGGAACTACTTAGAAACGGAAATCAGATAAGTGCTAGCCAGAGGCGGGGGGGCGAGGGGAACGAAGAGTGACTGCCAAGGGGTGTGAGGTTTTTTCCGGGTGATGAAAATGTTCTGGAACTAGGTGGAGGTGGTGCCGTGCATTACTGTGAATGTTCTAAATGCCACTGAACTGCACGCTTGAACCTGCAGGATCTGCATATGTACCCCAGAACTTAAAGTATAATCAATAAATTAAAAAAAAAAAAAAGAAAACGATTCATTTTATGTCATGTGAATTTTACCTGCACACAAAAATCCAAAGCAAAATAATAAGAGTGACGGCTGGGCACAGTGACTCACGCCCGTAATCCCAGCACTTTGGAAGGCCAAGGTGGGTGGATCGCCTGAGGTCAGGCGTTCGAGACCGGCCTGGCCAACACGGTGAAACTCCATCTCTACTAAAAATATAAAAATTAGCTGGGCATGGTGGCATACACCTGTAATCCCACCTACTAGGGGTGCTGAGGCAGGAAGATCGCTTGAGCCTGGGAGGTGGAGGTTGCAGTGAGCCAAGATCGTGCCATTGTACTCCAGCCTGGGCAACAGAGCAAGACTCCATCTAGAAAATAAAAATAAAATAATAATAATAGTGTCCTCACCGTAACGGGGATAATGATCACCTGACACCCACATGGCACTCAGTAGGGGCTTTTTTTGTTTGTTTTTTGAGACAAGGTCTCACTTTGTTACCACGGCTGGAGTGCAGTGGCATGATCACAGCTCACTGCAGCCTCAAACTCTCGGGCTACAGTGATCCTCACACCTCAGCCCACCAGGTAGCTAGGACTACAAGCATGCACCACCTTGCTTGGCTAATATTTGTATTTTCTGCAGAGAATGGGTTTCACCGTTTTGCCCAGCTGGTCTCGAACTCCTGGGCTCCATTGATCTGACTGCCTTGGCTTCCCAAAGTGCTGGGATTGCAGGAGTTAGTCACCACCCTTGGAGGCAGAGGAGTTTTTAATCCTGCACTGGTTTAGCTCTCCCTGTCCACCCGTCTGGCAGAGGACACTCTGTCCTCAGAGTCTATCTGCCTCCTCGGGGTCATGACGGAATGGTCAGGGCTGGACCCCAGTGTCCAGGCCCCTAATCTGGTGCTCTTCCCTGCCCTGTAATCAGTGCTGTCCCTTCCTCTTCTCTGGGACACACTCTCCACTGGTTCTCCAGCGGCTGCTCCTGACTCTGTGGAGAGACTGCAGGCATCTGAGCATGCCACATACAGGCTGCTCCTGATGTGGGAAGTTGTATTCCCAGTACCCGCCTCACCAAGAGGTAGCAATGTGCCCGTTGTTCTAAGTACTCTTGTGTAATCCTGGCTGTGCTCCTGGCAGGTGGGAGGAGTCTGTCCCAGTGTGTGGTGGTGGAAAAGGTCTCCATTTGTTCAACAAACTCATCCTGAGCCCCATTGTGCTGCTCACGTTCTGCTCACACAGACCCCTGGGTGTAGGACTTCCATGGTGAGCAAGACACCTGGGATCCAAGCACAGGGACCTTGCCACCTAACTGCATGATGATGGGTCACCAGAATGCCACCTCCTGAGTATTCCAAAAGCAGAGTGGTGGGCTGGGGATGTGTGCCAGGGGATGGAGCCTCCCACAGAGTGACCCAGGCTGCTACTTAGAGGAAGGGCAGGAGTCACCATTGTCCTCATCCTCCACACCAAGACAGGTGGGGAAGGGGTCCCTCGGGGAGTCCCTCCTCCTCCCCCTAGCCTTCCAATCCTCTATGGGTGAAGTTCCTGAGCCGGGAGAGTGACCCAGTGTTCGGGCTGAAGTCCTCAGAGGGAGGGCAGGACAATAGCATGGTCAGGTGCGCATTTGGGGGGATTCCTTCAACTACAGCTGGGAGATTAGATCCGAGGGGGCTAGACTGGAGCAGGGAAGCTCTGCTGGCCCAGGTGAGAGGTGCTCGTAGGCTCCTGGGTGATGATGGAGGCATCGGGCAAGGAGAGAGTCATGGGGTTGGGAGCTATTGGGGAGGAAGATTCATCATTGGGGCCTGGTGTTGAGTGGCGTGGTGCGGGAGGGCTGGGAGTGGGGAAGGACAGAGCTTCTGTCCTTGGCGAGGGATGGAGGGTGGGCCTTCACTGAGATGCGGACACTGAGGATGAGGGGCTCTGACTTCATCCATCCTGGCAGCTACAGCCAAACGCCATGGCCTCAGTGGCTTATAAACAACATTTATTTGTCACAGTTCTGAAGACTGGGAAATTCACAGTCAAGGCATGACAGATTCCCTGTGTGGTGAGGGTTCATTTCCTGGTCCATCAAGGACATTTTATGTGTGTCCTCAGGTGGAAGGGATGAGGGAGCTCTCTGGAGCCTTCTTTTGTTTTATTAATTATTTCTTTATAATTGACATATATTAATTGCATATATTTACAGAGTGCTTTGTGATGTTCCAGTGCATGTATACACAGTCTAATGATCAAGTCAGAGTAATTACCGTATCTATCACTTTAAATAGTTATTTCTTTGCGGTGACAGCATTCAACATCTTCTCTTTTAACTATGTGGAGATATATGATACATTGTTACTTGCTGTAATCACTCTACTGTGTGGCAGAACACCAGAACTTCTTCCTAATTGTGGCTTTGTACCCACTGAGCAGCTTCTCCCAGCCCCCCTCCTCCCTGCCCTCCCCTGTCCTCCTCCTCC
>NW_016107460.1:6385758-6408232 GCF_001604975.1 Cebus imitator | reverse complement strand
GCCCTCCCCTGTCCCCCTCCTCCCTGCCCTCCCCTGTCCTACCCTCCATTTCTATAAAATCCACTTTTCTAGTTTCCACATATGAGTGAGACCATGCAGTGTTTGTCTTTCTGTGCCTGGCTTATTTCACTTACCATAATTTTCTCCACGTTCATCCATGTTGCCACAAATGACAGGATATCATTCTGTTTTATGGCTACACAGCATTCTATTTTCTATATACCACATTTTCTTTATCCTTTCACCATTAGATTGGCATTGAAATTGATTCCATATCTCGGCTATGTGACTAATGCCACAATAAACATGGGTGTGCAGATGCTCTCTTTGACCTACTTAGCCCATTTCCTTTGGATGTGTTCCCAGTAATGGGATTGCTGGATCAGGTGGTAGTTCTATTTTTAATTTTTGGGGAAACCTCCATACCGTTTTTCAGAGTGAATGTTCTGACTTACATTCCCTCCACAAAAGTAAAAGAGTTCCCTTTTCTCCACAGCCTTGCCAGCATTTGTGATTTTTTTTTTTTTGGCGTTTTTGATAATTGCCATTCTAACTGGGGTGAAGTGATATTTCGTTTTGCTTTTGATTTGCATTTCTCTGTTGATTAGTGATGTTGAGCATTTTTTCATATGTTTGTTGTCCATTTGTATGTCTTCTAGACCCCTTCTCTCACCATAGACAAAAGTCAACTCTAAATCAATTAAAGACTTACAGATAAGACCCAAAACTCTGAAACTACTAGAAGAAAACAAGGCACAAGCACCATGATGCTGTCCTGTGCAAGGATACGGTTTTAGTTTGTTGTTTAATAAGACCTACAAAGCACAGGCAACAAAAGATAGCATAGACAAATGCAATTACAATAAACTAAAAATCTTTCCCACAACAAAGAAAACAGAAGTGAAGAGAAAAACTGCAGAATGGTAGAATGCATTTGCAAACTATGCATCTGACAAGGGCCTTGTATCCAGAATCTATAAGAAACTCAAACACTAGCAAATAGCAAAGTAACAAAATTGTTTTAAATGGACAAAAGGCTTGGGGCCTCTTTTGAAATGGGACTAATCCCATTCCTGAGAGTGCCTCTTTCATGACCTAATCACCTCCCAAAGTCCCCATGTCCTAATACCATCATCTTAGAGACGAAGATTTTAACATAGGAATTTGGAGGGGCCACATGCATTCAGACCACAGCAATAAGGTTGAAAAAGATGGCAGAAGGCCGAGATGGGAGGATCATCTGAGTTCAGGAGTTCAAGACCAGCCTGGCCAGCATGGTGAAACCCCGTCTCTATTAAAAATACAAAAAATTAGCCTGGCGTGGTGGTGGATGCCTGTAATTCCAGCTACTCGGGAGGCTGAGGCAGGAGAATCACTTGAATCTGGGAAGAGGAGGTTGCAGTGAGCCGAAATGGTGCCATTGCACTCCAGCCTGGGTGACAAGCACAAAACTCCAGCTAAAAAAATAAAGAAAAGATGGCAGAAGACATTGACTGTAAGGCCCCTGCAGGCCACCCTCGTGAAGCTGAGGGAAGGCAATACAGACCTGGCAGAATCTTGAGTGGCCAGGCAGTGTAGATGTCTACACTGATGGGCAGAAAGACTGAATACACAAACGAACAATGGGCAGGCCGTACACAGAGACACAGCTCTGAGCACCAAGCGCAGCGACAAGCCCCACATGGCCAGGACTTGAGAAGTAACTGATGGCTTGCCTAATTTTTGTCCCCGTTTTCAACTCGTATTCCAACTCCACATATGCTCCCTCCCGATCCCACAGGACGCTGGTTTCTTGGCCGCCTCAAGCTCCCCGGTTCAACAGCCTCCGTTCGGCCTCGCCCGGAGCCTCCCCTCCTCCACTCGGGCGCTTCCCACTCCCCTCCGCCAGGGCACACCATGGTGGCCAGCTCCCGTGTCACAGCAAGTTCTGAGTAAATTGCCTCGGCTTGTTCTCACCTGGAGGGGTTTTCACTTCTGGCTACACTCGCTGGTTAGTGTCTGATGTGTAACTGAAGCCTGGGGTTGGGTGATATGTTACATGAGACAAGTGGAGCTTCAAGGCTGGAATCCACAGGAGCCTCATCAGTGACTGGGCAGTGAATGGGAAGGAGGGAGGGGCTGGAGATCTGGAGGGAGGCCTGTGGGTGGGCACCTGTGTGGGCACAGCAGCTGGGGGGCAGGGGCTGCCCGGCGCATACACTCCACGCCTCATTGGCCTTGTCTTGGCACCGTGGCAGGTAGCATGGATGGATGGGAGCTCCAGGTCAGCCTCTAGCTCTGCACTGATCAGGGGTATCCCCACCCCCAGCTCTCCACATCCACCCCATCTTCTCCCACCTGCTGATGAAGCTGAACCCAGTTTAATCACATTTCAAGCATATGATCTGTGCCCAACCCCACTGCTGGACAAATTCTAAGGGTGTGAAAAGCCACACAAACCAACGATATGAAAGGCCAAGTCCTCGTCAAGGAGCCCCCAGCCTGGCTGTCAGCAAATGCTCCAGACCCTTCCAGGGACGGCATGGAACACGGTCATTCTTGATGAAAGGACACAGGCCCAAGGAGTATCCAATTTATGGTGTCTAAGCCGGTTCCAGGCAATCAGGGGTCATGAGTTAACGCCACTGGTACCAGAGTTGAGGGAGGGACTGTGTCGGGGAGACCTTGGTCAACTGATACAAAAGTTCAGTTAGACAGGAAGAGCAAGGTGAGGAGATTTGCCTAACAACCTGGTGACTATGGTTAATAACACTGCGCTGCAGGCTTGAAAAGTACCAAGAGCACAGCCTTTGAGTGTAATCGCAAAGGAATGAGACTGTGAGATGTCAGCCTAAATAACGGAGGAAGGCTCTCGAAGGGAATATCACATTTCCTCAGGAGTCAGGACTGGAATGGGAGGATACGCGCCACAGCAAACTACGTGCATGTTCAGGGAGAAGCAGGAAGACAAAGGTTTTTCAGGGAAAAATGAGGGAGGTCACATAATTGCTTTGAGATAATTGTCCCTGTCGGCAAAGATCAGTAACATGAGTGATGCCAGTCCGGGGTGGGACAGGCAGTTGCTGGGCAGATGTCCGTGCAGAAATATTTGTGTGTGCAAGGCTGTGATGGCCGTTGTGCAAGGTTGTGGTGTTTGCAGAGTCTTTTGTGACAGCTTTGTCTGCAGGCATCTGAGCGTGAGAACCTCCCCTCCTGGCCTTCCCTGGCTCCATTTGTCAGGGTTTTTAACACAAGCCACTCCACTTTGATTCCGACAGCTTTCACCGAGGTAATGCATATGCTAATTTGCTCGCCTGAGCTGATCCACAACGCGTACACATCTCAAGACATCATGTTGTGCGCCAGAAGTATGTACAATTTTTATGTGTCAATTTAAAAATGAATAAATAAAACTAATGCCACTTGGCTTTGTAGGGAGCCACCGGTTCCTCTCTGAGCAAGCTTTGGTCCTGAGGAGACTTAGGTTATTTTTCTATTTTTATCTTTTTTTTTTTTTTTTGAGACGGAGTTTCGCTCTTGTTACCCAGGCTGGAGTGCAATGGCATGATCTTCACTCACTGCAACCTCCGCCTCCTGGGTTCAAGTGATTCTCCTGCTTCAGCCTCCCGAGTAGCTGGGATTACAAGTGTGCACCACCATGCCTGGCTAATTTTCGTATCTTTAGTAGAGATGGGATTCCACCATGGTGGCCAAGCTGGTCTCGAGCTCCTGACCTCAGGTGATCCACCTGCCTCAGCTTCCCAAGGTGCTGGGATTACAGGCACCAGCCACCTCACCTGGCTGAGACTCAGGTTAAATGTGACCTCGATGCCAAGGTTTTGAGTCACCGCAGGCGAGAACCCATGCAGCGCCTCAATGACACTGTGGAACTGAATGTCACTGAGTTCACTGAGGGCCTCCTATGTGCCAGGCTTTGGGGTTACAGGGATCCATAGTTCACACCCCTCTCCAGTCTCCCCCATCATGAGCGGGTGAGGGGTGTAAAGAATAAAGGTGAGGTCAGAACAGTGCCCCACACACAGGGGATGCTTCTGTTTAGCTTTTTTACCTGGACTTCCCGCTCACCCTTCACCACAGCTTGCAAGGTGAGTGTATTCTGTCATTTCTGTCATTTCTGTCATGGGGTGTGAAGCAGGACTGAGGCATAGGGAGGTAGTTACTGTGAAGGTCACGATGTCAGAAAGTGGATTGAAATTCATGCAGGGCACCCTGTGATGGGTGCTCAGCCTTTTCACTCTGCTGCACTGCAGACCGGTCATCAAGACATCGAGTGTGGTCACACCCACTTCCCAGACAGCTACATGGTAACAGACACCGGGGCCTACTTGAGGGTGGAGGGGAGGAGGAGAATGAGGATCTAAAATCTCTGTATCGGGTACTATGTTTATTACCCAGACGACAAAACAATGTGTACCCCAAACCCCCACATATGCAATTTACCTACATAACAAATCTGCACATGCATCCCTCAACCTAAAATGCAACTTTCAAAACATAAATAAATAAAATAAATTTCCTTCTGCAAGGGAGGCTGATGGGATAGGAACAGACGGATGAGATGCCTCCACCAGAGTCGCTTCCATTCCAAGGCTTAGACGTTCTCCCCCACCCTGAAAACATTTAGTGACTTAACAAAATTCTAATAAATTAAAAAATAAATTGACTAAGGCTTAATCAAGCAATTCATTTAAAGTCTCTGGAAATGGAATGCACAAAAAGTATGCAAATCCCATGTTAATCTGCGCGCTTCTTAAAGCGTTATTGGGGAGCTTGCTCTCTATGCAAATATGGCTGGAGTTGGAGGGAGAAGGGAGAAAGAAACTTTCGGGAGCTGGACTTTTTTTTCTTCGTAAATTAATTTTTACCTCAAAAGACTTGGACCCCTTCACGAACGGTTCATGAGCACATTGCAACGCATCTTTATTTTTGTCCGGCTTGCTTTTTCCCATCTCAGAACCGAGAGTTCTTTTTAGACCCGCCAGCAGGTCGGGGGCTGCCAGAGACAGTTTCTCCGGGTCCCCAGCAGGTGAGGAGCATCTCCGTGATGGAAAATTACTGGAGACTGCAGGAAGAGCCTAGAAGTCTTAAAACCAGCCCCTCCAAGCTCTCACAATCACAGTCAGCACCACACATTTCAAACGCAAATCCTGCCTCATTCTTTGAGAATAACTGCACATTTAACTCCAAAGCCATTTCGCAATTAGCCCTGTTTCCCGCAGGGAATTTCAGCACTGGGTAAATTCAAACCCACTGCTTGAACAAAGGGTTTCTGCAAACTTTCCTTTCAGTCTCTGTGGTTGGGATAGGGGGTGGCTCTTAAGTGTCATTGTGGCGTTCCCCGTTTGGTCTGAACTTTCTGGGAGGTCTGCACGCCCCCTCCCTAAGGCCAGCTCAGGCCAGCACCGCAGCGCTCTGGGACAGCAGGCTGTGCATTTGCGGAGCACGCCACGGGGCACAGGGTGCATTTACTGCATCTTCTCATCTGACCACCGCAGCAGGTTCTAGGACAGACGGGGAGGGCGTCGTCTTCTGTGCTTGACAGATGAGGAAACTGAGGCAGGAACGAGCAGGTGATTTGCTTCTGCTGTTGTATCTAATCAGTGCCTACTGTGGTTGCTAAGCACAGGGCCTTCTGCTGGTATCTGATCACGGTGGGCACAGCCGTTCTGGGCTGGTATTATAGAAAAAGAAGTTTATTTGCTTCCAGAAGTTTGTGGCATCTGTAACAGAGTCTGCAACTTCTTCCTGTAAAGGGCCACTTAGTAAATGTTTTCTGTTTTTGTCACCACATAGGTTCCTGTCACAACACCTTATGAACCCCAAATATCTAAGACAGGCCTCAGTGAATTTAGGAAGTTTATTTTGCCAAAGTGAGGGACACACACCTGTGAGGCACACTCTGAATGAAAAGGCTTTGAGCAAGCAACAAGGCTGTTTATTTACCCAGGTGCGGGCAGGCTGAGTCTGAAAAGAGTCATCGGAGGGCAGTGGGGTAGGGGTTGGTTTTATGGGTTTGGGGTAGGCAGTGGGAAGTTACAGAAGCTGCATCTCAGGGAGGTTTTTGCAAGCTGTGGGGATGTCACGGGGGTGTCACAAGCTCCAAGGTCCAGTGTCCAAGGTTGGTTTATCAGTTGAGGCAGAACAATGGTGGAATGTCACAAGGTCGGTTAATCAGCCACTGCAGGAGCTAGCTATTCTTCTCCTTTTGCAGTTTTCTTGTTATCTCAGACTTCCTGGCTCCGGGAGGCCATCTGGAGGTGCACGTGTGGGTCACAGGGCTCACCATGGCTTGACTATGGTGTAGTCCATGGTGCAGTCAGTTCAAAGAACCTTGCAACGCCTAGGACACAGCCTCAGGGGGTCCTGACAATGTGTGCCTGAGGTGGTTGGGGCACAGTTTGGTTTTACACATTTTAGGGAGACATGAGGCTTCAATCAGTACATACAAGAAGAACATTGGTTCGGTCCAGAAAGGCAGGACAAGTGAGGGAGGGGGCTTCCAGGTCACAGGTACATAAGAGACAAATGATTGCATTCTTTTGAGTTTCTGATTAGCCTTTCCAAAGGAGGCCCTCAGTTTGGAGGGATGACTGAATAGAGCGGGAGGCAGGTTTGCCTTAAGCGGTTCCCAGCTCGAGTTTTCCCTTTAGCTTACTGATTCTGGGGACCCAAGATTTGCTTTCCTTCCACAACCTCACTGCCACGGCGATCTCAAAGCAGCAAAGATAGCATATAAACCTGTGAACAAGGCGGTGTTCCAACAAAGCTTTATTTACAAAAATAGGCAGGAGGGCCGGATGATGGACGGGTTTGACCCATGAGTGGTCATCTGCCAACCTGTGATCTATAGATTAACAGGATGCTGAGATGTGAGCAGCCAGTGGATCGCAGCAAATTGGAACAAACAACATGCTAGTGTAAGAGTTACACGGTGTGGCAGTCAAAGACAGGTTTTCTTGTTCTTTTTTTTTTTTTTTTTTTTTTTTTTTTAAGTTTTTTTTTTTTTTTTTTTTTTTTTTTTTTTTTTTTTTTTTTGAGATGGAGTCTTGCTCTGTTGCCAGGCTGGAGTGCAATGGTGCAATCTCAGCTCACTGCAACCTTCGCCTCCCTGGTTCAAGCAATTCTCCGGCCTCAGCCTCCTGAGTAGCTTGGATTACATGCGCCACCACGCCCAGCTAATTTTTGCATTTTTAGTAGAGACGGGGTTTCACCATGTCGGCCAGGATGGTCTCCATCTCCTGACCTTCTGATCCGCCCCCCTCAGCCTCCCAGAGTGCTGGGATTACAGGCGTCAGCCACCCTGCCTGGCTACCAGGTTTTCTTTAAATAAAACCTGACAGGTGCTCCTGGCCCACTGCAGTCAGGGGCGCTGTCTCCCACAGACTGAGAGTGTATACTGGTTTTAGGGTGAGGGAGCTTATCACAAGCTTTGAATGTTTATGTGTGTGACTTTACAGCGGCATTGGAATCTCTCTGGGAGGAGGGGAGTTTCTCTTGGGGCTGACATCTTCCTGGCCCAGAGTGGGGTTTATTTCAGGGCTAGCATGGCTCTGGTCAGGAAAGAGTTTGGAATGTTTCTGGCTGAAGATGTTATCTGTGGTTTGTGGTTATGCTGAGCTTATCCGTTAGACTGATACCCTTTGGATTTAGGCGGTTTTTATTAAGGTGAACTTGAGAATGAGGGGCTTGTCCAAAATGGTGATGCTTCAGCTCTGTCAGCTAACACTGTGCATTCCAATCGGATGAGTGGGGAACATTTTCCCAAAGGTATAACCGTGATTGATTAATATCCCATTGTTGTCTTTATGGAATGACTAAAGTGACCAGTTGATCTCTATTCAAGACCTGATTCCTACAGGCCAGCAGAATGTTCTCAGGGAGGGCCTGCAGTCCCACAGGGGTTGCTCATGCACCCTCTTCACTCACCGCAGGCCTGGTTTCGATAATCAATTACATATCCATGTCATCACTGTGCAATAGGAGGGCTAGTCATTCAGGCTATAGACTGCTTCCCAGCATCAGGCTCTGAGGAGACAAAGATCAATAAGATAAAGGTATATTGTCCACATATACAACTGTCCTTGTCTCTCCAGCAGCCCCTGGTCTGGTAGAGGAGACCATGGTACCATGGCAGGAGAAGTCTCAGTGCCACAAGAGCAAGCAGAGCAGACTTCCTGGAGGGGGGGGAATCTGGATAGAATCTTAAAGGATGCAGAGGAGTTGGTCAAGCTAAGGAAGAAATCAGAACACGCCCTTGGCAGGCGTAGAGACACCAATGTCAAGGTCGTAGAGTGAAAAGCAGCTTTTTTATAGAATGTGCTACTAACATTCTAGTGCTGTTGGAAAGCAGGGATATTCCACTTCTTTTATACTAACCTGGATTCCTCTTTATTAATAATAGATCTCATCATTTACATTTAGTTTGTTAGTGGTTTAATATCTAATTGCGAACCTCTAATTAATTCTTAGTCTTGTAGTAAATGAGGCTTTCTCCCTGCAACTGAGCAGGCAAAAGACGTGTGGCATTTTCTTTCCTAACCCAGTGCCTGTAAACCATCCCACAGAAAAAGGCAGGGGAGAAACTGTGCACTTGATCACCTTCTCGTTGTCACCTGTTTATTTGTGTTATTCAAAGAGGCTTCGTGGGTGAAGTCATCCTCTGCACCACACGTGAACCCAAGGTGTGGCCCACAGCTGCGCTTCCTCACTGCTCATCCCACCTCCCTCCACCAAAACCAGGATGGCTGGAAAGAAGGAGAAGGGAAGCAGATGGCTGAGAAAGCATCTGAGCAGCACAAATGTATGTGTGTGCAAATCGTTTGGTGTACGGTAAATGCTATATCCTATAGAATATACATTCCACTGGCAGCATAGGACGTACAACACATAACCTATAAGAGATCACTCCAGGCCGGGTGTCAGGGCTCATGTCTGTAATCCCAGCACTTTGGGAGACCGAGGTGGATGGATCATGAGGTCAGGGGTTCGAGACCAACCTGGCCAACATGGTGAAACTCTGTCTCTACTAAAAATACAAAAATTAGCTGGGCGTGATGACGCATGCCTGTAATCTCAGCTACTTAGGAGGCTGAGGCAGGAGAATGGCTTGAGCCCGGGAAGCAGAGGTTGTAGTGAGCCAACATCATGCCACTGTACTCCAGCCTGGGTGACAGAGTGAGACTGCACTCAAAAAGAGAGAGAGAGAGATCCTTCCAGCATGCCTGTGTGTGTCCCGATTTTCCTTATTGCTGCTCTGGCATTAGTGGCTTGTAGCAGCACCCGCTTGTGTCCTATCATTCCATGGATCAGAAGTCCAGGCACAGCGGGGCTCAGCGGGGCCATAGGCTAAAATCAAGGTGTCTGCTGGGCTGAGCTCCAACTTTCTGGAGGCTCTGGGCAAGACACCGTGTCCAAACTCCCTCAGGTGGCCAGTCAGTTGTAGTTCCCTGCAGCTTCCACTTCCCCGAGGTCTCATTTCCTTGCTGGCTGTCATCGAGAATCCCTTCCCGGGACAAGCACCTTCTTGTGCCTTCCACATAACCCCTCCAGCAGCAGGAGGTCAAATCCCTCTCGCCCTTCAGCTTTCTCTGCTTGCCGTTCTGCCACGTCTCTGCGAACTGCTCTTCTGCTTTCAGGGGCTCACGTGGTCGCACTGAGCTACCCAGGTCATCCAGGGCAGCTCCTTGTTCTAAGGTGAGTTGATGCGTAACCATAATGATGTCTGTGAAAGCCCTTCACAGCAACCGCTGGTGCGGCATTTGATTAGCAGGGGGAGGCGATCTCACAGGACAGCTTTGGAACCCCGACGATTGCTCTGGACACACATCTGCCTCATACAGCAACAGGCAGCACCAGCTGTGAGGCGGCTGGGCCTCATGCTGGTCCCAGGAGAAAAGCAACGGACGTATGCCCTGGTTGAAGAAAAGCACATGACAGAGACACGGGTCCTTAACTTCCACAGGAGAAAAGATTTATTGTTCACATACTTGTTGATATTTTATTATTCAGCTTGAACATTCATTTTCTGAATGTATGCTTTCTTACACCCATGACTGACATCTGTTGAAACACTGGGTCCAGAATGCTCTGCATGATTCTAAAAGACATTGGGAGAGATTCCCTGTGATCACAGCTCGGAGAGAGGGGACACTTGAGGTCCAGAAGCCAGCAGCGGGGTCCAGATTGAAATTCACAGCCATCCAGCGTTGGGAGCTGCACAAGTCGTGTGGTCAAAAAGTGGTAACAACCTTATCCTGAGGGGAAGGGGAAAATGCAGAAAAGTTGAAACAGGGAAAGATGCAGTGATATTTGTGTTTGGACAGATTGTTCTGGAAACTTGTGATTCTGGAAAGATGGCAGACCAGAGATCTCAAAAGTTTTCCCCAGACGCGCTGGATCAAAGATAACGAAAGTCTATTTTAGGCTCATATATGAGACCCGAGGAGGAAAGGAAACTTAAGCATAAAGACAGAATTGAAAGATAGTATGATGAGCCCTGAGCTAAGCCTGCTGCTCCAAGGTGAAGTGGGCAGGTGAGGTGGGAAGCTGAAGTATGTCGGTGAAATGAGCAGGTGAGGTGGACAGGGGAGATGGGAGGTGATTTGGGCAGGTGAAATGTACAGGTAAGGTGAGGAGGTGAAATGAGCAGGTGAGGTGGACAGGGGAGATGGGAGGTGATTTGGGCAGGTGAAATGTACAGGTAAGGTGAGGAGGTGAAATGAGCAGGCAAGGTGGACAGGTGAGATGGACAGGGGAGATGGGGAGGTGAAGTATGCCGGTGAAATGTACAGGTGAGGTACTCAGGTGAGATGTCCAGGTGAGGTGAGCAGTTAAAGTGGACAGGTGAGATGGACAGGTGAGGTGAGGAGGTGAAGTGGGCAGGTGAGATGGACAGGTGAGGTGAGAAAGGGAAGTGGACAGGTGAGATGGACAGGTGAGATGGACAGGTGAGGTGAGCAGTTAAAGTAGACAGGTGAGATGGACAGGTGTGATGGACTGGTGAGTTGGACAGGTGAGATGGACAGGTGAAGTGAGCAGGTGAAGTGAGCAGTTAAAGTGGACAGGTGAGATGGACAGGTGTGATGGACAGGTGAGATGGACAGGTGAGGTGAGGAGGTGAAGTGGACAGATGAGATGGACAGGTGTGATGGACAGGTGAGATGGACAGGTGAGGTGAGCAGTTAAAGTGGACAGGTGAGATGGACAGGTGTGATGGACAGGTGAGATGGACAGGTGAGGTGAGCAGTTAAAGTGGACAGGTGAGATGGACAGGTGTGATGGACTGGTGAGATGGACAGGTGAGATGGACAGGTGAAGTGAGCAGGTAAAGTGGACAGGTGAGATGGACAGGTGTGATGGACAGGTGAGATGGACAGGTGAGTTGAGCAGGTAAAGTGGACAGGTTAGATGGACAGGTGTGATGGACAGGTGAGGTGAGGAGGTGAAGTGGACAAATGAAGTGGCAGGTGGTTTGTAAACGAGACCTTGAGCTTTAATGCCGAAGTGCCAACAGCCAATGAATCCATGCAGCTGGGGAGTCAGAGGCAAGACCCCTGAATAAAAGTGCAGCCTCCGTTGTGGCATACTGAGACGCTGTAGGCACTGCCTGCATGGGAGAGATGGGGAGGCGCAGGCACCTGTGCCTGGGTCTGCCCCAACACAGCCTGGAGCTGTGCCTCATGCAGCTCTGTGGTTCGGGTCCATGTTATCAACGTGGTCCAGGGACGCCTCTTAAGCCTTTGACAGCAGCAAATCCAAGCCCGCTCTGGAGGAGTCTTCCCCATATGCCCATGGAAGCCTCACAAGGGAATCCAAACCCATGATGAAGATGAATCTCCAGTTAACCCTGTCAAAATATGTGAGGACCTATTGTCCCATGAGTGGGTCAAGGCACATAGAGGGTCAGAGCGCACACGACCTTGGAGCCCTGGAAGAAAACACAAGTGTGGTTAAAATGATGGAAGTCATAGGAAGTGACAGAACAGGATCTGTGTCCAGCCTGGGCCTCTCCCCTAATGCAAGGCTCCTGCACACAACTCCCTGCTGCCACCTCCACCTGGAGGGCTGACACACACTTCCCATGCCTGGACCCTCCCTCCCAGTGCCCATCTCAGGAGAGGACGATGCCACCTTTCTAGATCCCTAGAGCCATCCTTAAGCCGCCTCTTCCTGTCACACTTCACAATGAGCCGATACATGATTTAAAACAATGTGAAATAAATTTCCTACAAGTATAAGAAATCCCGTCTTCTGAACCTGCTAAAGCAATGTTATTATTGCTGTTGTTGTTATTTTCAAGTTATGGGTTGCCATGCATTTTAGAGTTATAATCACTTTTGATATAAGAAAATATCATAGAATTTTGCATATTTCATGTAAGAGAAATGGAATGGAATGGAAACCGCCAGAGGAAGTGTCATGGGGCGGGGTAAGCAACGTCTGGGCTAGCTTCTGTTCAGGTGTGCATCTGCTTACCCGTATACATGGCCATTAGTCATGGAGTCAAAAGGCTGTTTTGTTTTTTAATGTGGTTCATGAAAACCACAGTGATCAAATATATCTATCAGAACACATGTGGCAAGCATGACATTTTATGGAAACATCTCAGCAACAGCCCCTTCAAAATCAGGAAGAAGGAAAGGAGGTGCATTTGTATTCAGCTCGGTGCTGGAGGTCCTGACCAGCACAGTGAGACAAGAAAAACAAAAATAAATGTTACAAGGACTTAAAAGGAAGACACAAAAACCATCATTATTCGCAGCTGTTATGACTGACAACACACAAGACCCAGGAGAACAGAGATCAACTAGGCATAAATAGTAGAGCTCTGCACAGCTTCTGGTTATGAGGTGCAAACCCCCAAAACTGGCAGCGTGCCTGTAGTTCAGCAATGACCAATAACAAAAAGTATTACTTCAAAAATATCATTTGAAATTGGAAAACAAGCGCAAGTTACTGAGAATAAACCCCCAAAAGAACTACAAAGTATTCACAGAGATGACTAACTTTTGTTGCTAAAGGAAGTGAAAGCAAATAGAAATACAGAAAAAAGTTATAATGTCATAGAAATTGGCAATCCTCCCCAAATTAATCTATAAAGTCAATGCAATTTCAATAAAAACCTCAATAAAATTTTTCATAAAATTTAACAAACCTATTCTGAAACTTGTATGAAAGAATAAAAACTTGGGAACAGTCAAGAGTATTTTAAAGGGGAAGAAAAAGGAAAGGTCGGGATGTTCCTTGCTACATGCTGAGACAGAAGCTCCGGTGATTGAAATATGGGAGGAAAATAGACCTCCAGCACCAAAGATAGCACCAGACACAAATCCACCTGCATCTGAAAAGCCGGTCTACGACAGAGGCACCGTTTTGAAACTGCCTTTGCAAAATTATAACTCAGGAAATTATGACAGTGAAAGAAATCAGACCTAACCGACTCCATCTTGCTTCTAACCTTTAAGCTGTCCTTGTTCATTCCTGGGCGTATGCTGAACTAACTTTGGGAAGGAATTCAGTTGATGGTTTGACTCTGAAAGCAAATTGATAATAACCCTTTCCCCGAAAAGGCTCCCTTCTTGCCTGGGGTCCAGTCTGCCTTTGCAGAACTAACACATTAGCTACAAGATTAGAAATTACAGTTTAGGGGTCATGTAGCCTCTGGCCTCAAGAGTCTGAACCTCCCCGAATTGCTCCTGGGGATAAAATCACTATTGTAAAACCTAAGAGCGGTGCCTGATCTTTCACACAGCAGGCTCTGCGTGAATCCTTCTTTCTCCATTGCTCTTCCCCAGTCTTAATAAGTTGGCTCTGTCTAGGCAGCGGGCAAGGTGAACCCATTGGGCAGTTAACAGTGTCAGACCAGAGCGGTAAGAACGATCCCCTCTTAATGAACTTGGACACGTTACCACCTCACCGCTTCCTGTTAGGATCTTTGAGGGGACACACTACATAGCACACATTTCTCTCCTGGCTTCTGAACACATGGAAACAAACTCTAGAACCAAGGTGTTAAGAAGAGTCTGCGACTCCACTTTCATTATCGATGGGGCTGAGATCGAGGACAGGGATTGGCACAGTGACAAGTTCTGCTAACTGCCCCTAAGAAAGAGCCAGACCTCCCATCCAGTCCCGGGGAACTTGGACAGGGCAGGGCCTCCTTTCTGTAAAATAGGTTCATCCAGGAGGGACGCAGAGTATGCAGAGAACTAGCTCATGGGAGACAAAAAGACTCTGCTGAGCCAAGGCTGTCTCCCAGGTCTGCCAGCCCAGTGAGTGCTTCAACTTCCCTGCAGTGAAGGAAAGAGGCTGGAGAGAGGCTGCCAGGATCGGCCACGTGGAGCTCCCTCCAACGGGCAGAAATGCCTGGCTCAGAGAAGAGGCGCTCCTCTGTGTCATGCATGCAAAATACACTTCAGATGGATTAAATACCTGAATATGAAAAGCTGATAGCGCGATATCTTTCCAAAGAACACAGCGGAGGCGATTCACAGGACATCAGATAGGAAAGGATTTTTAAACAAGATGCAAAAAACAAACCGTGAAAGACAAGGTTGAGATGTTTGACTACTTTTGAATAGAAGATTATCTTATAAAAATAATCATATAAGAGACACCATCGTGGAAGCTCATGATTCCATAACAAAAGACCGCAGACTGTGTGGCTCCAACAACAGAAACTGATTTCCGCACAGCTCTGGAGGCTGGAAGTCTGAGATTAAATTGCCAGCATAGTTAGTTTTTGGTCAGAGCTTGTGGCTTGTGGGTGGCTGCCGTCTCACTGTGACCTCACATGGCCTTTCACTGGTGCAAGAATACAGAGACAGAGAGAGAAGGAGAGGTAAACTCTTTGATGTTTCTTCTTAAAGGATCAGGGCACCACCCTTATGACTGGGATTGCATAATGGTGTCATTTCCCAATGTGGACCCCCACTGACAGAGGAGAAGGTGGTGGCACCCATGGGGGCTGGGAGAAGCTGACTTCCATTTTGGATGTGGTGGCATGTTGAGTTGTAAGATCTTGAGTCACCCTGTGGACATCTCCAGTGAACCATTGAGGGCATTGCAGTTCCTGAGCCCAGCAGAGTGGTCCAGAGAGAAGTCTGGATTTGAGGGTGACCGGCTCCCAGGGGCCTGACATCACCCGGGAGGGGCATAGGTAAGTGCAGTGCTCAGACATTGGGCATGGAGGGCTACCCGGACAATGCTGAATTCCTCAGTCCAAACCCTATTTGACAAATGGCTCCCTTATGAGTCCCTGATGGGATCAGCCCCCTGGGCTTCAGCTCCTGTCCAATGTATCTCCCCACCTCAGTGCCCCAGCTATGTCTGCCCGGGAGTCAGTTCTCCATCCACTAGTGGTCCCACCTGCCCTTCCCATTTGCTCTTCTGTCCCGTGATGCCCTGCGGAGCCTGCTGTGGGAATGGAGGAAGAAGATTTTGTGTAAGAAGCCCAACATTTATATCCAGGATCAGTCTCTCGAGGAGCTTCTCCATGGTGAGCAGCTACGTGATCTCTCTGAGCTGTAAAACAGAGATTACATGATGGGAATATTCTAATAGTCCTCCCAGGCCTAATGAATTTAAGTAAAGCTTGTTGAAATCTGTTTACACCCTCAGCCTGTGAAAATGCTTTGTGGAATGCAAATGTGTAGGTTGTGGTAATTATAACAATCTTATTCCCATGCTCTGGGATTTCTGACCTCTTTCGCTCCATCTTTTAACACCACACTTTTCCCCCTTTCCTCATTTTGTAGATCTTACAGAAACTATACTTCTGTAATTCTACCATAGCTTTTGTAACATTCGTCATGTTTTGGGTATCCCATAAATTGTGCGAATATCAGAAAAGACTGGGGAACTCTAGAAGAACCCTGGAGGTCTTTGAGCAGGTGGGTGGCCAGAGCTGGTCAGGGCTAGGGTGGCATCAGCAGAGTTGAGGAGCACAGCTGTGTTCTATCCAGTGTCTGACCGAATGCCTTGCCAAGACAGCAGAGTCCCACAGTGATCCACACTGGACTACCTCCTTCAAGGTACCAAGACCTCATGGAAACATGGCAGCCAAGGTGGCCTCTGGGCTGGGAGGGCTGAAGGATTCACCAGGAGGCCTCGAAAATGGAACTGCAGTGTTCCCCACAGCCATCTCCTTCCACTAGAGTCTGTGTCACACAGACCTTTGGCACAGGTATCAGTGGAGTGGCCATGGGTGCTAGGAATCCAGCCAAGAGGAAGCTGAGTGGGGAATATCTTTGGTTTGAGTCAATATGACAGATCCAGCAATCACAGCCACTTCTCCACGTGGCTAATTATTGCTAGTGCATGAGCTTCCCAGGGCTACCAGAAGGAAGTACACAGACTGGGCAGCTTAAACAATGGACACTTACTGTCTCACCTTTTTGGAGGCTGGAGGTCCAAGCTCAAGGTGTTGGCAGGATTGGTGATATGGTTTGGGTCTGTGTCCCTGTGTTAGTCCATCTTTACACTGCTGTAAAGAACTACCTCAGACTGTGTAATTTAGAAAGAAAAGAGGTTTAATTGACTTACAGTTCTGCATGGCTGGGGAGGCCTCAGGAAACTTACAATCATAGAGGAAGGCAAAGGGGAAACAAGGCACGTCTAACATGGTGGCAGGAGAGAGAGGGTGAAGGGGAAAGTGCCACACTTTTAAACAATCAGATCTCGTGAGAACTCACTCACTATCACATGTGGGAAATCTGCCCCCATAATCCAATCACCTTCCACCATGTGAGAATTATAGTTTGACATGAGAGTTGGGTGGGGACACAGAGTGAAACCATATCAGTCCCCAGCCAAATCTCATATTGAATTGTAATACCTGGTGTTGGAGGTGGGGCCAGATAGGAGGTGTTGGATCACGGGGGTGGTTTCTAATGGTTCAGCACCATCCCCCTACTGCTGTTCTCATGACAGAATTCTCACTTGTGAGAATCTGGCTGTTCAAAAGCATGTGGCACCTCACTCTTCTCTCTCTTCTTCCTGCTCTGGCCATGTAAAATGTGCCTGCTTCTCTTTCGCTTTCCACCAGGATTGTACGTTTCCTGAGGCATCCCCAACCATGCTTTCTTGCACAGCCTACAGAACTGTGAGCCAATGAAACCTCTTTTCTTTATAAACCACCCAACCACCCAGTCTCAGGTAGTTCTTTAGAGCAATGCAAGAATGGACTATACAGTTGGCTTCCTTTGAGGTCTCTTGGCTTATAGATGCCATCTTCTCCTGTGTTCTCACATGGTCATTCCTCTGTGCGTGTCTGTGTTCTGACCTCTTCTTCTTTTTTTTTTTTTTTTTTGAGATGGAGTTGTGCTCTTATTGCTCAGGCTGGAATAGCATGATCTTGGCTTACCACAACCTCCACCTCCCAGGTTCAAGCAATTCTTCTGTCTCAACCTCCCAAGTAGCTGGGATTACCAGCATGCACCACCATGCTCAGCTAATATTTTTGTATTTTTACTAGAGATAGGGTTTCACCATGTTGGTCAGGCTGGTCTTGAACTCTCAACCTCAGATGATCCACTCCTCCTTGGCCTCCCAAAGTGCTGGGATTACAGGTGTGAGCCACCGCACGCAGCCTTCTGACCTCTTCTTATTAGGAAAGCAATCCTGCTGGATGAGAGCCTTCCCAAATTATTCACTTCTTTAAAAATTCCAGATACTGAGCGTTAGGACTTCGACATGAGAATTTGGGGGTGACATAACTCAGCCCATAAGAGCTAGGGTACCCATGGAAGAATGACCCCTCCAAATTTTCCAATCATCTGCTGGACCAACTCATCCCGTGTTGTGATGTCGGGCACCAGGCCAGAGCTGTGTCAGGTGGTTTAAATAAAACAATGCTATTGATATAGTTTTTATTTGTTTGTTTGTGGCACTTACCAGCTTTTTAAAATTTGTAATTTTTCTAATTTATTTTCTTACTCTAAACAAATATGAACGTCCCAGCATAACTTTTCTTAAAGAGAGCATTCAAAATTGAACAAGTTTCAGGCTTCAGCAAATCTGGCTCTGCCCTCACTGCTATCACTGCCTGCCTGGGAGATGTTTTCAGGGTGAAGATGCTGATGTGGAAAAATGGTACACATAATATTCACATGGAAGCAATTAACCCAGAACCTGGCATGGAGTCAGTGTCTCATAAGTACTAGCTTCTTAGGCTGGTTATCCCAAGGGCCACCGCAAAGACGGGACTTGGGTGCAGGTACTTTACCTGCCAGGTGACCCAGGAACCACAGTGGGAAATAGAAAAATGAAGAGACAGTGAGGAGAAAAACTAAGTGTGCTGTTGGGGGGGGTTCCTGCTGGGGGTCTCCCTCCTGACCAAGGCCCTCCGCAAACCACAGCCATGGGGAGGGAGCCTGCCGGGGACTGCCTTGCAGAAGTGGGTGGTGTGAATCACTGCCCCCTGTGCCCATGGATTGATGGAATTATAGTGACCCCTCATGCCCAGTTCTCTGGAAACTGTCCACAGCTGCAGGAGACTCAGGTGGACAGAGGCCACAGGGTAGGGAAAACCACAGCCCCTTCTGAGACCTGCTCATTCATTTATAGGTCATGTCGTTGGCCCAGGAGACAGAGGGTGAAAAGTTTTGACAGCTGACTTTATTTTCCTTCTTTTTAAATTAGTATTAACAATATTTCTGATTGATAGACCATAACTGTGTATATTTATGAGGCTCAATGCTCTATTCTGATGTATGTATGCAATGTGGCATGGTTTACTCAAGTGGGTTCTTCACATGCCCCTCAGTTACCCTGGGGCATCTTGGAAGCCACTGCAAATCCAGGAATTCTACTTAGGAATCTCTCTCTCTCGCTCTCTCTCTCTCTCTCTTCTCTCTCTCTCTCTCTCTCTCTCTGTGTGTGTGTGTGTGTGTGTGTGTGTGTGTGTGTGTGTCAGGGGCTGGCAGATTTATCCTGTAGAGGACAAGCTGATCAACAGTTTAGGCTTTGTGTGCTAAGTGGTCTTGGGAAATGACACAGCTCTGCCACTCCAGTGGGAAAGCAGCCACAGGCAACATGTACATGAATGGGTGTGGTTGTGTCCAAATAAAACTTTATTTACAAAAGCAGGGGCAGGAGGGTGGTTATTATATTAAAAAAAAAAAAAACCAGATAATAACAGGTGTTGGTGAGGATGTGGAGGAATCAGAACTCTGTGCACCGTTGGTGTGAATTGTAAATGGTGCAGAGGCTATGGAAAACAGTATGGCAGTTCCTCAAAAAATTACAGGTAGAATTATTGTATGATCCAGCAGTCTCACTTCGGGGCGTATACCAAGAGAGTGGAAAGCAGAGTCCTGAAGAGCTGCCTGCACATCCCTGTTCACAGCAGCGTTACCCACAGGAGCCCAGCGGAGGATGCAGCCCAGGTGTCCTCTGCAAACGATGAATGAATAAGCAAACCATGGTCCATCCACACCACGGAAAATCACGCAGCTTTAAAAAGGAAGCCCTGGCACCTGCTACAACACGGATGTTGGAAACAGATGCTCGGTGCCACAAAGGAAAATCAGCACTGAGACAAAGGATCTTTCGGCAACACATCTTTTACTTCCTGGACTGCAGGAAGGGTACCCTCGCTAGCCATCTTGCCAGACAGTACAATGAACAAAGGAAAACAGACATAATTATTCCTTACGCATTTGGGGTCACCCTTACTGCTGTGTCTGATCTCCCTTGGCTGGAGCCAGACCTCACAAGCTAAACTAAAACTCAATTGGCTAACAACTTAAAGCTTCTCTAAACAGGTAAAAGCGATGGCGAGTTGAACATACCTGTGAGCACGTCCAGCACAGCTGTCTTGCTTAAAGTACAAGGAATAGGATGCTACATGCTACATGCGTGTGAGCATGGCATGTCTAACAGCTACATAGGATAGGGCTTCACAGAGTTATTAGCATACTGATGATTTAAAGGGAACTTTAAAGAGGAACTTCTTTACTTCCCACAATGAATGAACCAAAAGGACAAACACTGTAGGATGTCACTTAATGGAGCTCTCTGAAGTCGTAAAATTCAGAGAGACAGACAGGAGAATGGGGGGTGGGAGGGGATGGGGGAAGGGTTTTATGGACTGAGTGTTTAAGGGAACAGGGTTTGATTCTGTAGGATGCAAGGAGCAGAAGATGAATGGTGTTGATAGTTGCACAGCATCGTTTGTATTTAATTCCCCTGAATTGTACACATAAAGTGGTTCAAGGGCTGGGCGTGGTGGCTTACACCTGTAATTCCAGTACTTTGGGAGGCAGAGGCAGACCAAGCACTTGAGGTCAGGAGGTCGAGACCAGCCTGGCCGATATGGTGAAACTGTGTCTACTAAAAATACAAAAATTAGCTGGACGTGGTGGTGGGCACTTGTAATCCCAGCCACTAGGGAGGCTGAGGCAGGAGAATCACTCGGACCTGGGAGGCAGAGGTTGCAGTAAGCCAAGATTGCGTCACTGTACTCCAACCTAGGTGACAAAGTGAGACCCTGTCTCAAAAAACAAAAAAGCACTTCAGATGGTGAGTTTTATGTGTATTTTTCCACAATTCACAAAAACGCAGGGAGAGCTGGCTGTGTCCCACAGGTTATGGTTGCCAGCCTCCGGTTTATGTGTCCATGTTCCCTCTCCAGCTAGCAAGGGCCGGGCATTTAACTCCCCTGCACCTTTGATTTCCTCTATTTAGGTCTCTCAAGCTTCAAGAACTGCTGTCTAGGAGCTGGGAAACAACTCACCTGACTCCATTTATTTCAGATCCCACCCAGGACATAAATTAGGAAAAAGTTAGACTCACATTTGGTGCCTCTTCCTAAAACAGGGCAAATTCATTTCAAAGGGGGAAAAAAAGCAACAAGGAAACATTACAGAGGTTCTTTGTGCACAAAGAGTGTTCCCTTGGCTCCGTGGAATGCGCTGCCCACCCAAGCCCTTCTCAGCACTGTCTTATTCTCTTAGGTCTGTTTTGTCCTGTGTACAGAGGGGATCAGGACATGGGGGAGTCAACTGGCTGCTCCGATACTACAGAATTGTTTCCAGGAGAAGGGATTTAGTACTCCCTGTCCGCCTTTCAGCATCCTACACTGCCACCAGATATAAATAACGAGAAACATCAGTGCCCTGAAGGTGGACGTCAACTCTTGCTGCCTCTTTAAGAGCTAGGGACACAATCCAGAGAAAGCATTTCCCTTCCTCCTGCATCTTCTAATCTCAAAGCCTGGGGACGCAGCAAGTCCAGTGGTGCTTGGTAAGGTTGAAAAACGACCTCCCTCTAAGCCGGAAGGAAAGAAAATGCCAGGGGATTAATGGGGTTGAAGGATTACAAATTTCAGATAGGTCAGACTTCATCCGCTTTGAGTTATCGGGGTTTGCTTCCCTCATGATTTCTTACTATGGCAAAAGCCAGAAAAGACTTTCCGGATCTGTTCTTGGGATGGGGACTTTCCCATAAATTTGGGGGATGCTGACTGTCTGGTCCAATTGCACCAGGACTCAGAGACACTGCTATTCCTGGTGACCTGCTTCTAGGTGGCCATCCCAACGCCATGAAGACACATCCACGGCCGTTTTCCATTAGGAAGACACGAGGGCCCCTAGGAGAGGTGGCGGGAGATGGCACATCCCCATGTTCCCAAGGCACGCAGCAGAGTTTGTGGACACCTCACCCTTAGGGATCCACATCGTGGGATGCAGCAAATCGAGAACCCACCAGAAAGTTCCATCCTGTACCCAGTAGGTCCCCTTTGGAGCAAGCGGGCTGCCTCTCCCCGATGGAACTGCAGACGCACCACACTGGAAACTGCTCTTCTTTTTCTCTTTTCATCCAAATTGAGGACCTGAGCAAAAGTCTGAAGGTCCTGGAGATAACTCAGGTTCTTTTCCCTGAGTGACAGCTCAACAAGGTCTCACAGTTAATAAGGGGGTGTCTCAGAAAAAGATGCTCTCATTTTATGAATGCAAATTTGTGTCCCAAAGAAGAACCATGAGGGCAACCTCAGAGCCCTATGAATATTAGCAGATCCAGCCCTGTGACCACACCACCCATGGGTGGTGATCCCCAGGGAGGAAGGACTAAGCACTGTGGCAAGGGCCATGCACCTTAGCTCCAAGAAGCCATGACCCTGAGAGGCTCGGCTCAGTTGATGCGCACTGCCCACCTCTTCTCCTAAAGGCCATGACGTCACACAACAGGAACGTTGGTCGTGAAGGACGCACGCTTTGTGCTCAGGCAGAAAAGTGTGCTCAATAGCCCTGCTCTAACCCTATCTCCTTTTCTAGGAAAATGGCAGAGGTGGATTTCTCAAGAAATAATCAAGTAAGAGGCTCGAAGTTCCCTGTCATGTGGGAGTACAGCAAGGGTTCCTCCCTGCCTGTGCCAGGCCATCCACTCACTGTAAATGCCTGGGCCATGCTGTGGGCCATCCACTCACCGCAAATGCCTAGGCCAGGCCATCCACTCACTGTAAATGCCTGGGCCA
>NW_016107460.1:6376554-6384740 GCF_001604975.1 Cebus imitator | reverse complement strand
GGCCATCCACTCACTGTAAATGCCTGGGCCAGGCCATCCATTCACTGTAAATGCCTGGGCCAGGCTGTGGACGTGCTTTCTGGCAGAGTCTCAGGATAGATTGCTGGATAGACCCCAAGTGTGTTCTGAAGCTACTCACCAAACAAAGGGTTCTGGGGTCAAAAAAGGGAAAAAACAGCACAGTATGTCAGCTACTGCTGCAGCACTGCTGTCTAGAACAGCACCCCGGAACTCACGCTCCGTGATATCCGCTACCCACGTGACCACAGGCCAGCTGGAGTCTGGTCTGTTCAGATTGACCTTAGCCGAGCTGGGCACCAAGCTGGTGGGATTCCCATCTGACATGCTTGCCTTCCATCCTGCTTTGATCAGTGGCTACTCAGGCAGCTTTCCTTATGATAAAAGAGGGCAAAGCCAATCACACATGTTTCAGACCCTGCTTGGTCATGTCCTGGAATATTCCATCAGCTGAAGTAAGTTACGTGGCCACTCGCAACTCAAGCAGACGGAAGTACACATCAGCCACCACACCAAGACGGGTCACGACTATAGGGGAGGGCAGAGTCGGAACCCAAATGCAATCAGTGACAGCATCACTGCCACTGCCTGCAGATCCACAATGCTCCGTGGCATGGCCAAGCTCCAAGACTTCCTTGGGGGACAGCATCAATTTCACAGAGCCCAGCATTCCCTATGTTTTTAAAGATATGTCCTGCATTTAGAGAACATTGTTTATAATCCACGTAAGTAGTTTTCTGCAAAATGCACATTGAGAGACACAGATATAATGTCAACAATGTGGAGCTTGCAATCATCAGAGCTTCATGGTCACCTAGATTGAAGAGGCCACTTAACCTCCCCCAATTCCAGCCCCTCGTGTCTAAAACGGGGGTGAGATCTGCCCTGCCAACTTGCCAGGGTTGGAAGGAGAACGGGCTGGGAGGGCTGGTGAGAGCATCCCGGCCATCTTGTAGGGATCAGGCGTGTCTGTCACTGCAGGGAGGGACATGCCAGTGTTGAAGCCGAGAGCTGTGGGGTTGGACTGGCCCCAAGAACTCGCCAGGAAGAAAGCCAGTGAGCAGGGTTGTTTCTAAGCTTGGTTTCTGATCATGCTGTCCTGCCAGCATTCCGGCACATGCCATTGATTGTGACAGCTTCTTTCTAGGGTTTGTGCCAATCCATAAATATTTCAGACTAGAAATGTGCACTGGGCACCACCTTAGTGATGCTGTCCCCAGCTCAGCAAGGAGAGCAGGTATTGTGGTCTGGATGTGTTCTCGCCACTGCTTCTCTTGCGAAAACCTCCATTGCCTGGATCCACACAGGCCCCAAGTTCCCACTTAGGAAGATTTTTGGACTTGAAGTCCCCAAAGGAGAATTTAGGGGCAAGATGCCAATGGAAGCCAGGTTTCACCAAAAGGCTGCAGTAAGAAACAAGCCCCCAATCCCAGTGGCTCCCAAGCCGCAGAGGTTTGCTTCTGGTTTGGGCCGTGCGGTGCTGTTCCACCGTCTCTTCATTGAGCCTGGGACTGGCCTTTCTCATGGCACTGGGAGGAACAAGGCCAGTTTCCAGAATGCTGCTTCCCCTGAGAACTGCTTCAAGGAGACAACAGCCCAATACACGCCTGTCCCCTCAACATGCCCACACCCAGCTTCAAGTGGAGGAGACAGCGTCTCTATTAGGAAGGCTCTGGGGTTTGGTGGTAACAGGTAGAGGCATCTCATCCTCCTACTGAGAGAAGGAGGCAAACAGTGAGCCACAACACCAGGGAGCCAGCAGCCCCCTGGGGCCCTTCCTGGAAATACTGCGGTAGGTGATGTACCGCCTACGAAAGTCCATCACCCTCAAAGCTAGGACTGCCAGCTCAGAGGGCAAAGACTACATTCTCCTGCTTAAGAAAAATACATGGTGGAGGGTCTGATCTGTTTGGGCTGCTGTAGCAAAATGCCATAAACTTTGTGTCTTATAAATGACAAAAATGTTTATTTCTCACAGTTATGGAAGCTGGGAAGCTCAAGATCAAGGCACTGGCAAAGTCAGTGGTGGCGAGGACCCACTTCCTGGTTCATGGACACCACCTTCTTGCTGTGTCGTCACGCAGTGGAAGGGGCAAGGCAGCTCTTGGGAGTCTCTTTTTTTGAGACAGGATCTTGCTGTGTTGCCCATGCTTGTCTTGAACTCCTGGGCTCAAGCGATCCTCCTGCCTTGGCCTCCCAAAGTGCTGGGATTACAGATGTGAGCCACCACGCCCAGCCAGGGGGTCTCTTTTATGAGGACACTCATCCCCTTTATGAGGGCTCAGCCCCCATGATGTAATCACCTCCCAAAGGCCCCACTTCCTAATTCCTTCCCCTTGGCGGTGAGACTTTCAACATATGAGGTTTGGGGGAGCACAGAAATTCAGAGCACAGCAGTAAAGGTACAGATTTCCTCATTCCTACAGGCTTATCAGCCATGCACGTGAGCCCTTGATACTGCCCTCAATTCAGGATCTCTTCTGCGGGGATCCTGTATGAGGCCACAGAACAGCAAACAGAGAAGCAAAACTCCAGTCAGGCTCCGACTCTCACTGCTACCAACGCTTCACTTCCAACACCAGGCCTGTGGGCTTTTCCTGTTGATATTCACTTGGGGTGGCTGGCAAAATACTAAATGTTAGGAAAAGTTATAGATTATAATCGCAAACCTTTTGGAAGGCCAAAAGGTTTTATTGGGGCATGCTGAAGGCAGCTGCCTCAT
Source organism: Cebus imitator (assembly GCF_001604975.1). Lineage (NCBI taxonomy): Eukaryota > Metazoa > Chordata > Mammalia > Primates > Cebidae > Cebus > Cebus imitator. Next base: position 6,382,000 of record NW_016107460.1, on the reverse strand, counting down.
TTACATTAGCATAGGAAAGAGAGAGAGACGATCAAAGGCTTTTCCGGTTTAAGTCCGTTCGCCCCACATGGCTTGTCTCCACTCTAAGCGTTTACTCATGTACATTTTGTGCTGGGGGGTCCTCTCAGGGGCAGGTCAAAGGGGAATTGCCTGTTAATAGTGTTTACTCTGGGCCCAGAACCTAACGCTTTTATCATTCCTAAAATCATTCTTTTAACCATGTTAATTATCCACCTGTGTGTTAACTTAGATCCTCTTGTAAAATCTGACTGAATAAATGTAACATGGAGAGGGAGTCTTGGTCAGTCGGTTGCATTTCGCCCTCTGAAGGCAGCCAACAGCCATCCCTAGCCCACTGTATCACTGTGATGGTGTGAGAGTGCATTCATTCATCTGTCACTGAGTCAGGGTCTGCAGGCTAGACTTCTGCAGGGGGTGGTCCACGCCTCATCTTCCCACACACAGCAAGCAATTCTCCATGGGACACTGACGGGGTGTCCTCCAGGTCAGTTTAATTCTCATGCTACCTACCTGGCATGAGTGTCAGACCCCATGGGTGAAGGCTCAGTCCCACAGGCTGCCCACACTGCAGATGCCAGTTGCAAGTCTGCTTGCCCACAACTCTGTCTGACATGACTACAAATTGGAGGTTCTCACAACCCCTTCTCGGGTTTGATTAACTTGCTGGGATGGCTTAGAGAACCCAGGGAAGCACACGCTTATGTTCACTGGCATTTTATGCCAATAGAGGGGATCCCAAAGGGCAAAAAGGGGCAGCCCTATGAGAGGTGCTTAGGGCCAGGCATGGCGGATGGGGTGTGGGGCTTCCATGCCCTCTCTACAGCGCTCCACCCTGCAGTCATCCCCATATTTGGTAATTTGGAAATTCTCCAAACCCCACAGTTGGGTTTTTTTCATGGAGACTTCATTACACAGATATGATGGATTACTAACTCAATATCTAGCCCCTCTTTTCTTCTCAGAGGAGGAGAATGGGACTGAAACTTCCATGTTCCTAATCCCGGTTCAGTCTTTCCGATGAGCAGTCCCCATCCAGAAGCCTTCAAGAATCACCTCATCAGAACAAAAGATGCTCCAGTCGCCCAGGAAATTCCAAAGAATTTAGGAGCTCTGCGTCAGGAACCAGGGTAAAAGACTAAATATTTGAACAAAAGATTCTCGCAGCTCCCATACCACTCAGGAAATTCCAAGGATTTGGGGAAGTCTGTGCCAGGAACTGAGAGCAGAGACCAAGTATATATTTCTGATTGTTTTTTTTTCCTATTATTTCACTGAGCCCTCCAACAATTAAAAGCTGGGGGCCTTATGCTATGAAATTCCAGATTAAAAAAACTCCAGTTCTCTTTCCATGCATATGTCGAGACTCTGCCAGACTCTGTAAGCCCCACAGTCTTCACCAGGCCCCTACTTTGCATAACTGAGATCCCAAATCCTGCTCTTTGCTGACTGGGTGCCGGAGGGAGAAGAAATTATCACATCTCATTGAGCCTAGATAACTTCACATGGTGTATTCTACTGAAACCTGAATATAATGAAGGCGCAGACAAAAGAAAGTAGATCCTCCCTTTCCACTAAGATATTTCTGCATAGTAGAAACTGTGGCAGAGGGCAAACAAGGAAGCTGAACCTAAGCCACCTGCAAGTGCCTTCAACAAAAGGGCTGGGTTTTTTCAAAATAATTAGAATTATGACAAATGTGGAGAGTTCCTTTTGTTAACAAGAACTCAATTGCTGCTTTTACTGTGAATGCGATATACACAAAAGTCGAAAATCATAAACGCGGTAGTTGTCTTCAGAGCCAGAATATCACTAATAAAAGTGAAACTCCTGTGTGTGTATATACACATATATGTATGTGTACATGTGTGTATATGTGTGTGCATATATGTATATATGTGCATACATGTGTGTATGTATGTGTGTATACATGCGTGCATATGTATATGTGCATACATCTGTGTATGTATATGTGCACATAGGTGCATTAATGGGCAAATGTGTATTTGTGTATATATGTGTATATTTATATGTGTGTATACATGTGTCTGTATGTATATGTGTGTGTATATGAATGTGTATGTATCCGTATATGTGTGTATATGTGAATACACGCATATACGTGTATACGTGTGCATACATGTGTGCATGTGTGTATGTATATGTATGTGTGTATATGTGTGCATGTGTTTATGCATGCATATGTGTGCATGTATCTATGTGTGCATGCATGTATGTGTTTGTGTATGCATGTATAGATGAATACATGCACACATGTATGCATGTGCGTGTGTATATACATGTGTGTGTATAATGGTTATGTGTATGTGTGTGCATGTGCATATGCATGCATATATGTGTGCATGTATTTGTGTTTATGTCTGTATGCATGTGTATGTGTGTGCATATGTGTATGATGTGTATGTGTAAGTGCGTGCATGTGTGCACCGGTGCACATATATGTATACATGCGTGCACATGTGTGTTTATGTGTATACGCACATGTATACAGTTGTGTACATGCATGCATATACATGTGCGTATACATATGTGTGCATATATATGCTTGTGTGTGCACGTGTTTGTGTGTATGTGTATACAGGTGTGTGCACGCATGTGTATACATATGCATATGCATGTATGCACATGTGTACATATCTGTGCACATATATGTATACATGTGTGTGCACATGTGTTTATGTGTATACAGCCGTGTGCATGCATGTGTGTGCATATGCGTATACACATGCACTCACATGTGCATACACATGCACATATATGCACACATACATGTGTGCACATGCATGCACATGTGCAAGTATGTATGTGCACATGTATACACACACGTGCACACACCTGTGTACGCATAAACATAAACACGCATGCACATGTACACATACATATATGTGCGCATGTATGTATACAAATGCATACATATGCACACATACATGTATGTGCATGCACATATGCATGCATATATATGCGCATGTGCATACATGCACACATGTATACACGTGAAAGCATATATGTATACACATGTATGCATGTGCATGCGCCTGTGCATGTGTGCACATATGTATGCATGTGTGTGCACGTGTTTTACGTGTGTGCACACACGTGCACAGTTGTGTGCACATATGTGTATACATGTGCATATACTTATATGTACATGTGTATGCATGTGTGCGCATACATGTATACATGTGAGCGCATGTGTGTTCATGTGTATGTATATAGTTGCACACATGTGTATACATGTGCATATGCATATATGCACATGTGCATACATATGTGCACATATATGTATGCATGTGCGCACAAGTGTTTGTGTATGTGTGCATGCAGTTGTGTGCATGCATGTGTATGCATGCGCACATACATATATGTACGTGTGCATATGTGCATATATGTATGCATGTGTGTGCATCTGTGTATATGTGTATACTGTTGTGTGCATGCCTGTGTATACATGTGCATATACATATATGCACGTGTGTATGCACCTATGCACCTATATGTATACATGCATGTACATATGTGTGTTTATGTTTATATGTGTGTACAGTTGTGTGCATGTATGGGTATGTATGTGTGTGTGTGCATGTGTGTGTGTGTTTGCATGTGTGTATCCCTCTTAAAGTCTATCCCCTGCCTCTGGTTTTGTCCTAGATATAAACACTACCCTGCATTCATTGAAATGGCACGAAAGCACGTGAAGTTCTCCTTTGATTGCCTTGTTTTTGTGCAGGTGGAGTATCCTAGTTGATGTTTTAACTGTCTAGCCATGCCCTGCCAACACACACACACACACAAACACATCATATGCATGTGTATATACATACACATCACATATTTGTATGCATCTATGCCATGTACATGTTTATATACATGTAGCACGTATAGAATATATACATGCATCTATACCGCATACATGTTTATACACATACATCACATATTATACTATATATCATCTGCACATTTAGACACACACCATATATATGCATGGATACTATATGAATGTTTACACACTTATGTATATACACACTCTCATCTCTGTTGCATCTTGTACAGTGTCTCACACTCTTGCATGCCACCTCAAACCCATCACACAATTTTACTCTCACACTCATACACTCACAGCCTCACACTGTCACACTGACACCCATGAACACACATTGTAGCACTCACACTCACACACCAACACATTTCACATACTCCCCGTCTCTTATACACTCACACAGACACACCCACATTCTCGGCCTCTGCAGTCTCTCACCACTCTGTCTCACACACATAAAGGCCTACACACACATTCTTAGTCACTCACTCCTCTGTGTATTCACATATACACACTCACACTCTCACAATCTCACACATGCTCACATACACACACCCTTGCATGCACACAGACACAGAGTCTCCCATTGCCATTGCCAGTCAAACAGGCAATGCCAAGCTGTGTGTGTAGATTGAAGAGTAGACATTTGATCATGATAAGTGGCTTATGCTTTGGAAAGGAGAGTGACAGGTTGGTCTGGGTTTGAATTTGAGGGCCTGCCAAAAGTTCAGTGCATAGCTGAACTTCAACCTGGTGGGCGATGACCTCAGCCTCACAGGGTAGGAGGCCACTCAAGTCGACACCTCGTTTTTCAGGAGGCCCAGAGATGGAGCCCATGCTCCTGTCCCGAGGTCAGGTGAGGAGAGGACCACGACCAGAGTGCAGAGCAGCCGTAATTCTGGGCCTCAGAAATATCCAGGTTGTTAGCACAAAAACTGAAAGAGGTTTCCTAAGAAATAAGGTTTACTAAGGAAGCATGCTTACATGGTTATAACAAACATGTTTAGAGCAACGTATGTCTGTAGCCATGGCTTTGGCACAGTCCCTTCGTTCCACAAATAACCATGCAGTGAGCTGCCTTGCTGTGCACCCACGCTGCTCCAGGCCCTGGGCAGAGCAGCCAGGGCCTCTGCATGAAACCTTCTAGCATGTGTGAGATTCTCCATCAGTAGGAAGCCCATGCAGGAGATCTCAGCAGTGGCTAATCTGCAGGGAGGAACACGGAGCCAGGTGGGGAGAGATCAAGGAGGAAGCTCAGAGCAGGCCTATTCATAAATGACACCCAGACTCAGACCTCACAACATAAGGGAGAGCAAGGAAGCTTCCAGGGTGACCGCACACTAGGGGGAGGGGACAGCAAGGGCAAGAGCTCAGAGGTGGGGCCATGGGAGGAGACACAGCATGGGCAGGGGCAGGGCCGAGGGAAGACGCACAGCAGGGAAGGCGACAGGGCCTTGGGAGGAAGCACAGCTTGGGAAGAGGCGGGGCCATGGGTGAGGCCCAGCATGGAAAGGGGCGGGGCCGTGGGAGGAGGCAAGCAGGGAAGGGGTGGGGCCATGGGAGGAGGCACAGCCGGGAAGGGGCGGGGCC
>NW_016107460.1:6319787-6376360 GCF_001604975.1 Cebus imitator | reverse complement strand
GGAAGGGGCGGGGCCGTGGGAGGAGTCACAGCATGGAAGGGGCGGGGCTGTAGGCTAGGATGAGGCTACTCTACGGGGACCTGAAAACTACCAGAAGCTTAAGTGTGAGCTGAAAATTGTCACAAGCACCTCACCTTTTGCTGCAGAGAGAAGGTATTTCTAGAGAGGAATGTGCGGGAAGTCGGGACCTTCCCAGGGAGGCGTCATCGCAAGGGGCCGGAGAGAGGCAGTGGGGCCTTTGCACAGGCTCCTGGGCCGAAAACAAGCAGGAACAGGGACTGAAGCAAGGAGAGCAACGACCCGGCTCCAGAGGACACCTTCCTGGGAGATGAAGTCGTGGTGGGGCGGGTGGGAGTCCCATCGGCCCCGCTGCTGGTGTCCAGGCGCCATCCAGCCGTCTTCCGTGCCATGTTCTTCCATTCCTTTCAACACTGCCGCTATTTCACTCGCTGCTGCCGGGCCCAGGACGCTCTCTCCTTGAGCTGGTGAGGCTTCTGCACAGCCTGAAGCCAAGCAGCCCGTCCTGCTGACTTTTCATCCAATCATGGCCAGAGCGTGCAAACCATGCGCCACGCGGAGATCAAGCCTCCATGCACAGAGCGAGGGAAGGAAGCAGGCTTTGCTAAAAGGACCCCATCATTCTGGACTGACGCCTTCATTAAGTCCTTGTAATTCATCCTTATAGATATAAAATTATCATCCGAACGAAGCATGTTAATAAAACTGACATTTCCCTGTCAGTCAACCTAATTCACAACATAACACTTTCTGGAGCCAGTAAGGTGTGCCTGATGAACACATGCGGCTACACATTGCTGTGCACTGGAAAAGCACACTTCCAAGTCCCTGCCATCATTTATTACACTAAGAGCGGCCTCTTTGGTCTCAAGACGCATGTCACTGTGACTGTTACAGTGTCAGGACAGCAGGGGAGAGCACCCTCAGCCTGCACCACCCTCAGGGGCTCACGATGTCCCCAGAGTCCCAAGAGCATGTGAGCCTCCTGGCTTGTGACAGCTGTGTGGCAGGGCCATCTTGTGCCCGTGGAGAGAACCTTGCCTCAGAAGGATACCCAGGTGGCCCAGTTCTGGATGCAGCCCCTGCTGCCTTCCCCAGGGGTCCCCCTCCAACCATCTCAGTCCTCTTGATCATCTGTGCTGACCCCTCCCCATGTCCTGTGAGGATGCTCAGCTCTTGGAACAAAGGACCTGGGACTCTGTCTTCTGCTGCTGCAGCGCTTTTCCTTAGCTCAGCTAAAGACGGGGTCCTTGTCACATGGCCACAAAAGATTAGCCTGGCAGGCAATTTGAAGGGTGATAATAATGGGATTTATTGGACAAAACGGAAAATAAAGGAGAACAGGGACTCAGCAGAGTGAGAGTCCCCCTAGTATAGGCTTCCCGCAACGCAGATTAAATCCTGGGTTCCAGCCAGGAAGAGGAAGGGCTAGGCTCCTCCGTGCTGCAAACAGCACATTCCCAATGCACAGGCGGGCTGGAGTTTCTCTGAGGACCCCTTGCCACCTGGCTATCTCACTAAGAGTGTGTTGGATTCACTGGAGAACAGGAGTGAGAGGGCAGGGCAATGCCAGGGATGCAGAGGCACCAGGGGTCAGGTTCCCAGGGCTGCTGGGACAGGGGACCACAGACTGGGAGGCTTCACCCTTGGAAGTGGGTTCTCTCATCTCTCATGGTTCTTGAGGTCGGACATCAGAGATGAAAGCGTGGGAAGGGCTGGCTGTCTTGAGACTCTGTGGGAGGGTCTGTCCTAGGCCTCTGCAGCTCCTGGTGGTTTTTGGCAATCCCTGGGGTTGCTCGGCTTGGAGATGCATCACCTGATCTCTGTCACATGGCAGCGTTCTCCCTCTGAGTGCACGTCCACTTCTGTGTCCAGGTTTCCTCTTTGTACAAGATGTTACGTGATAACTTCTCCTGTCTCATGTTAAAACAGTAAGGAAGACTTTATTCAAGACCACTGCAATGGAGGAGGGAGACTGAGCTAAATTCCAAATGCAATGAAGACATCTGGGATTTGCAGTCCAGGGGCCCTTGGTGGATGGAAACACCGAGAGGAACGCTGGGGACCGGGACTCTCACTCTGGACTCAGCAGGGCTTCTGCTGCAACTGGGCTGCAACCGGGGGGGGTGGGCAAGGCAGACAAAAGCTTGGTCAGTGAGAAAGACCTTGTCAGGGACACACTCATGTCCTTGGGCGTTGACCGTTGACATTTGATTTGACCTTTGGCGTTGACCTTACACATTTGATACGACCTTTGACGTCGACCTTTTACATTTGATTTGTCTGTTGACATTGCCTTTTCACATTTGATTTGTCCTTTGACACTGACCTTGGACATTTCTTATTGGAGGAAGGCCTACCTCAGTGACCTCGTGTCAACTTGATGATCTGCAAAGACCTGATTTCCAGTAAGGCCACATTCTCAGATATGAGCCAAGCAGTCAGGATTTTGACATCTTTTAGGCAGATACAACTCAATTCATGAAAAACGGTGTCTTTACCTTACAGAATCCAGCTAGGAGCATTGTCAGCAGGTCAGGCTCCCTAGAAACAGAGCCTGAGAGGTCTTCTGACCTGGGGAGAGGCTGCTTTCAGGATAAACCTATAAGGGAGGGAAGTAAAGAACCTGGCGGTAGAGCAGACCTTCTTTCTACCTCAAGCCAGGATGACTCAGGCCTTGGCCTAATCTCAAAGGAGAGCCCAGAGCCCAAACTGCTCTACAGGGTGCTCCACCATTGCTGCAAGGGGACCCTTTGTACCTGGATCAGTCAGTCCCAGAGAGGGGCCAGTCTCCCCATCAGGCAGCTGCTGCAGGGGAGGGAAATTCTCCTGGGGGCTGAGGGACAGCTGAGAGACCCCAGGAGTCACAACACACTGGGGGCCAGTCTCAGGCTGGCTGAGGGGGATAGAGCAGAGCACCACTGGGCCGGGCATGGCAGGGTGGGGAGCACAGTGCAGTCCAGGCACGTGGCAGCAGAAATGAGGCTCCGGGTCCTCACTGGCACTGGCCTTGCTGCTGTACTGGGGGCTTCCGGCTCCTGTCCTCTCCAATCCCATACATCTCGCGGAAAACTAATGCCCTTTAATGAAATCAAGCAACAGTGACAAAAGCCCTAATTTTATGTCTTCTTCATTCTCCAGCTGCAGCCGCAATGCCCTTAGGACGTTTCCGTTGACCAAGTGCAATTTATCTGAACTGAAAAGGAGCCAAAAGAGGCAGCCTCTACTCTGAGCTCTGTGGGCGGAGCAAAACCTCGAGTTTCTCAGTATTTTATTTGTCTTGTGTGTCCCCATGGGATGCCATCGCTGTAGTTCAGGGGTGGTGACCAAGCTTGTTTCCCTGGTGGACAATTTGCAAGAATCTAACCCCAGGAGCAATTCCAAATTACTTTTAATGAAGGAAGGAAATACCTCTTTTGTTTCCTTCCTCCGAGGGTGAGGAGAAGAAACTTTGTTGCAAAAGAACTTTTTAAAAAATACCCTCAAGGGGTTGCATTATTTGAAATGTCACAAGATAACCTTTGTGTTGGACATTTTAAATAAAAGAATGCTCTGTGAATGGGGGGTTGATGAAGGGCAGGTGAGGAGATTCTATTAATTACTTTAAAAAATCTTTTAAAAAATTTCCCCAAACCATAAGGCAGAGTGACCCTAAGTCTTTGGAGGATAAAATCTTGGGCTAACTGAAAACAATTCCTCACATACTTGTGCTGCCTGGTTTCCATGGGAACCCAAAGAGGAACTCTGTGATGACTGGAGAACATCTATTTTTACATTAACCCTTCCGATCACAAACAAAGGAAAAATAGGGAAGGGAGGGTGAGATGGGGAGGGGCAGCTTAACCATCTTTGCTTGTGCCTTAAAGACGTCGCAAGTGCAGCTGGACTGGAGGAGAAGCCTGCCGACATCACCTGAAAACAGAAAGCGGACTGCTGTGTTTCTTCCCTCTAGAATAGTGTTCAGGGAAAGTAATTAACATGAATGTCGTTAAGTCTTCCATATGCACCATGAGGACAGCCCCAGCTCAGGGAGCAGCATTTTCAAATTCCCTCGGAATGGGAATGGGGGTTTGATCCTGGAGGTACTGAGGAACGTGTGTATGTGGGTCATGATTCTGGGTTTGCACCAGGACGCACGTCCGGCCTTATGCCACTGGGTCTGGGCTTACAGCGGCCCTGAGCCCCCTGGGGGGGGCCTGGAAGCTGTCAGTGGGTAAACAGAGTCGCTTTTTAGGAAATCATGTTCACCATCACCTACGTTGGGGCTAACCTGTTTCAGAGGCTCCTAGTAAATGTAAATTTAGGCCTGTTTTCTCTCTGAGATAGGAAAAGGCATAACTTGTGAGAAGGAACAAAGGCTTCAGCAGTGGTGGGTGGAATGTGATCTGGCTTCACTTCTGTTTTTAAACCGTCCCAGTGCTGGGGGAAAAAAACCACCACCAACAGCACAACAAGAACAGCAACCTTGGGGAGTAAATACGAGTGGGTTTTCCCAGGTCACATTTTCCCCTAAAATAACCCTATTTTTAAAATAATATGTGAATCCAACAGCAACAGGAAGCTGATGAAGCTAAATGTGAGCACCTGTTTTTCCTACACAAGAAACGAAAATAAACTCCCTGTAATGAAAATCAAGTGCAGAAAAATGATTGCCTAATTAATTGAATGCCTAACTGATTAGTTGTGCTTCGTAAATGTCTCTGATGTCTTTTCTATTGATTGACAGTGTAGGAAAAAAAAGATAGAAGGAGGCAGCCTGGCCAACCCAGCCGGCCTCAAAAGGGTCAGAGATGGAATGTCAAGGGCAGTTGGTCAAGTGCTTTACTCTGATGAACAGGTCCCCCAGCACTTTGGGGACAGGGTGGCCTCTGCTGCCAGCTCTATCCCTGCCGTTCTCTGATCCTTGGAGGTGGAAGTAGCTGCACGAGAAGCCTGCAGGGTGGGCTCAGGGTGATTTTCATATATTTATGAAATATACATGAAAATCCTCACCTTATATATATGTAATACCAGTTTCCCTACTTGTGTGTGTGTATATATATATATTCCCTATTTGTACACAGGCATACACACACACACAAACACACACACACACACACCCTGGTATTCCACTGGGAAGGGGACAACTGGGAACTTGCTATCAGGAACCCTCTCTTTGCTGTGAGCTTTCTTTCTGCTTAATAAAGTCTATTCCACTCAGTCTTCGAGCGTCTGCATGCCTAATATTTCTTGGTTGTGAGACAAGAACATGGACCTAGCTGAGCAGAGCAGTAAAAATCCTGAATTAGCAGCAGGGCTGCGTTCCTCTGGAGACACAAGAGGAAAATCTACATCCTTGCCCTTTCCATACTGCACGGTCTCCCACATCCCTAGGCTGGTAGCCCCTCCATCTTTAAAACCAGCAAGATTGGGCCAAGCCTTTTTCATGCTTCTCTCTCTCTCTGACTCTTCTGATTTCCTCCTCCACTTTTAAAGACTCTAAAGATTACATCGGGCCCACGTGGGTCATTCAGGATCCTCTCCCCAGCTCAAGGTCAGCTGAACAACCTTAATTCTAACTGCAATCTTCATTTTCCTTTGCTACGTAAGGTCACATATGCCAGGTTCCAAGAATTAGGACATAGACATCCTTGGGGGACCGTTCTTCTGCCAACCACAAATATCATCAGAGAAAATGGGATTTCCTTGAAAGAAAGTGACTATAGTGAGATGCTGTCTTGCTCATTTTTACGTTGTCTGCAGGGCCAAACGGAGGGCCTGTGTCGCAGGTGTTTTGTTAATAAACGTTTGTGGAACAGATTCATATCCTATACTCATCTATCAGAAAATGACCACCTGTTCTGTTCTCCTAATAGTGCAGAGTCATTGGAGCACAAAACAGAACTCTGTGTCTGTAACTACATTTTAGACTCCTTGGTGATAGTAACCAACCCACAGCCATGATAAGTAGCTAACAGTCAGAGAGCACCTGCTAATCTGCAAGTCGCTTTGCCAGCCTTAACCCATTGGATCTTCTTTCTCACCCAGTGGGTGGTAATTACTGTTTCCATTTAGCAGAAGGGGAAATGGAAGTCAGAAGACATTGAGTAACTCGGCCAAGATCTAATAGCCGGTAAATGTCAAGGCCATGTCTTATTGATTGACGCTGTTAGCCCGTCCACCCTGCCGCACTGCCTCACTCCGAACAAAGAGGAGACAAAATTGCAGCCAATCTTTTGTTGTGTGATAAGGACTTAAAAAGGCTAAAGGCAAGACCAGTCATTTTCGGGTGTTAGAGAAGGGTCTGTGGCAGGGCAGAGCATGAAGAAAGGGAACAATTTTGCCTGAGGGAGGGGAGAAGAGGAGCAAGAAGATGCCTCTGTCCCAGCAGAGAACCCAAGGGGTCTCTGTGCTTGAGTCCCAGTCCGCCCTGTCTAAGTGACGCATCCCAGTCCATCCAGATACTGTGTGCTCCATCTCACTGCAGCTGCTAAGACTGCTGCTCCTTTAAGACCAACTCCTCCACTTGCCAAGTCCAATAGGCATGAACTCCTGGAGGCCTTGTGCATCCTGAATTTCCAGCACATTCATGGTGATTGACACATCAGTGTTTGTGGAACGCACCTAAGCTTCGTTTTCCCTGTTTATCCCGTTTGGATCTGATTGTCTCCAAGAGGAGGAGAGTGGAAGGAAAGGACGGAGGAGGAGGGAAGAGGGAGAGAGGATCTAACAGATTCATCATGGCCTTTGGGTTCTCTTGTTGCTGTTTCTTGAAACTGATTAGAGCAACCTCTTGACTTCTAAAGAAAAACATTTGAGAATCTTTCTTCACCTCCCTGTTTTCTCTGTGGCCCAGACTTTCCTTCTTAAGATTTTCTGAAAGAATACTTACAAAAAACAGCAGGAAATAAAGCCCCAAGATATGAAAGTCAGTCTGACTTGCCCTTACCTAACCTCAGTCGGTAATGTCTGAGATGGGGATATTTCAATTATCCAAGCTTCCTCTCTCTTCCAGCTGCAGAGCCCCACTAACTGCGCAGGGAATAATACACATTCTACCATGTTGACAAGTATGGACTGAGCACTGGGCTCGGCCCAGACATTAGTGCTCAAATGCGTTGATGGTGAGGAGTAATAAAGAAATTGAAGACACGTCCCTGCCCTTAAAAAGTAATTTAGTTGTGGGGAAAAAGGTTTCCTAGTGATCCATGAAATGAGTAGAGGACAATTAAAGATTTAGTCGCCAACGTGTAATTGTAACATAAACCGCATACAGCAGAATGGTGGAAATAATTAAAAAGAACAGGATTACGATAATTCCAAAGTCATCATGAGACAGGACCAGGCAGCCAGAGTTTCCACTGATAGACTGGTTCCTTCATGCAGAATGTCAATTGCCACAGGCAGGCTGAATGTCAGGCCCAGAGGTGACCAAGCAAAGAGGTTGGATAAAGCCCCTGTCCGCATGGCGCTCATGGAAAGAGAATGGTAATAGGACTCATGAATGAAGAGTGGGGAGCGCTGAGACAGAGAACAGGGAGAACCTGCCATGGGGAAGAGAAGGGCTCCGATCTGCCTCAACCTGTACGCACACTGGTCACCTCCCGGCCCCTTTGTGATGACTCCCTAGCAATGATCATGACCTGAAATTACCTCTCCAGTTGACTTGTTTCTTGAAGCCACCACCCCCCTCACTAGAATGAAAATTAAGTAAGGTCAGAGAGCTCTTCCTGCACGTTCTCCACATTGCCTGTGCCTCCAACACAGTTTAAAACACATAACCTGAGCTCAAAATTGTTTGCTGAGTGAATGAAAGCATCACGAGGCGATTAGGGATGCATTATGTTAATCTTATCTTTAAATTATACTCGTTGTGAAATGCATTATAAATGTCAGGTCTCTTCAATCCAACAGAGGCCATAGACAGACAAACATTTCTATAATATGAATTTTTAAAGAGCTGTGAATGCGGATGATTACTGGTCACTGTAACTGCACTTTGGCTAATGGCATCTACCTTTTTTTTTTTTTTTGCTTGTTTTTGAGACAGAGTCTTGCTCTGTCACGCAGGCTAGAGTGCAGTGGCACAATCTCAGCTCACTGCAAACTCTGCCTTCCAGATTTAAGTGATCCTACAGCCTCAGCCCACCGAGTAGTGGGGATTATAAGCATGCACCACCACACCCAGCCAATTTTTCTCTTTTTAAGAGAGACAGGGTTTCACCACATTGTCCAGGATGGTCTCGAACTCCTGACCTCATGTGATCCACCCTCCCTGGCCTCCCAAAGTGCTGGGATTATGGGATTACGGGTACCTTTTTGTAAAATCAGTGCTAACACCTCAGTGCAGTCTAACGCTGCTCAATTCTTCATGGTCTCTTTATAGGATAGGACCTGTGCCACATTAAACATGAAATTAAAGCAACTGAATTTTTAGAAGGAGAAAACTTGGCCACTCCTTGCTTTGATATGAATTGTGTTGCGTGATGGGCCCTGCCATCCGCTCTGCACACCGGTAGATGCCCCGCTGTGGCTCAGTGGATTCCGTGTGGGTGCAGGATGGCAGGGGGCATTTCTCCCATTTCCTTTCTAAATCATGAGAAGAAGGCACTGAAACAAAACATCTTTTGTTGCCTGGGCTCCAAACGTACCACAGGGAATGTTTACCAAGGGGCTTTTGACACAAATATTTTTGGAGATTTTCATGCAGTTGAGGTCCCAGACCATTTGGATTTGAGTAGATGGAGCAGATTGATCTATAAAGTACATGCTTTAGATCATGCTTTATAAATTACCTGCAATATCCCAGGTTTTCTGAATTCCATCTCTGTTTCCCTGGCATGATGTGATATCCTCAACAACAGAATTGCTTCTCGGCAAGTGTTGGCTGTTAGCTGTGAAAAGTCAGTACAATTCCGAGTGTGGGGGTCAGTGGCTTTATTAAGACCAATGGCCTCATGCAGGAGGCTCAGGCAGACTTGGGCAGCTGTAGCCGGAACGGCTACATAGCATGCATCTATTGTGGAGCCACCTGTCAGCGAATTTCAGTTATTCAAGAAATGCTCTCTCTCTCTCTCTCTCTCTCTCTCTCTCACGCGCGCGCACACACACACACACACACACACACACACACACACGCATATCCACTTAGACTGAGCTGGCTCATGACAAGCCGACACAACTAACTTCATCTCCAAGTTTTTCAGTTTGTCATGTCAGGCAGCAGCTAATAAATGCACTTGAAGATGAGAATTCGTTGATCATCTTCTTCCAAATCAGTGAAGTCTGTGTCTGCCATAACTTCATTTAACATCTCATTAGGAAAGACAGCATCACCAGCCCATCAAAGAGCAGCCTCATTATCTCCCTTCATGGCTTTTGCCCCCCACACAGCTGTGCTGGGGGCCCTTTTCCATCAGGCCTCTGATGGGTCCTGCCTCCTTCGCCTGCAGGCTCCACTCCACCCCCTGGAGAAGGAGCCTGGTTGTGTATTCCTGGTGGTCCTGGGTTTAGAGGAACAGACTGTGCCCTGGGTCCTCCTTGCACCTGAAAGCTCCCTCTCTATAGCTTCAGAGGGAGAAGACTCTTAGTGCCTTAAAATACGAAAATACAGGAGATTGAAGGAACTGACTCTGCTTTGTTCATTCCTACTCAGAGACATCTCCAGGGAGCCAAGCCCTGGGGGGATGTGGGGCTGGACTGCTAGGAAACTTTACAACTGAGTGCAGACGTGGAACTGTCTCTCTTCACCAACACAGCAAAGGTCAATCGAATTTATTCTCAGGTACTTACCAATGCTCTAAACGAAAAGAAAGTGCTCCGTGGACCTGAAATAGTGGCACGTGCCAGGAGGGGCAAAGCTGCAGACGTGCAGGGCTCCAGGGGCAAGAGTCCATTGGAAGTGGCAGGGATCCGGCTCTTGAAACTGACAGGGACCCAGGAACCCCACGTGGCAGGAGACCCCAGCTAGATTCATGGATGAAACTGGGAGCAAGTGAAAGGAGGCTGTGGAGACCTGGTCCCAGGTGAAGCAGAGCAGCCACGTGGTCCAGACATGGGCTGGCTAACCATCCCATGACTGCACCTGTGCTCCCTCAGCGTCTTGACAGGCTGGAGCAGGGGCCTCCAGTATAGCGTGGTTCTGACCAGGATTCTCAGGAGCAGAAAAAAGGCACCTGCAGAACGACGGGGTTGGGTGGAGGGCAGGAGGGAGAGAGAGACTCTCTCAATCGAAGGTTCTGAACAGCATGAAAAAGATTTACACTAAAGTGTCAATTATGAGTTAAGACATTCACCAGCAATGAAAAGTAAACAACAGGAAAACCTCAAGATGTCTACAGAATACCCTAAAGGTCTCAAAGGTGTAAATTTAGAAAGAAATATATGAAAAATTGGAAAAGATTACAAATTAGATATGAATTAAAATAGGTCACTTTTTAAAGCTCAATTCAAGATGCTAGAACAGAAACATATAGTCGTTAATTTTTTTTCTTTTTTGACACAGGGTCTCTCACTCTGTCACCCAGGTTCCTGGAGTGCAGTGGTGTGATCACAGCTCACTGCAGGCTCAACCTCCCAGGCTCAGGTGATCCTCCCACCTCAGCCTCCCTAGTAACTGGGACTACAGGTGTGCACCACCACAACCAGCTAATTTTTGTATTTTTTTTGTAGAGATGGGGTTTTGCCATGTTGCCCAGGCTGGTCTCGGACTCCTGGATTCAAGTGATCCATCTGTCTCAACCTCCCAAAGTGCTGAGATTACAGGCATGAGCCACTGCACCCAGCCTGGAATTTTTTAAAATCACAAATGGATATGAACCTGGTCAGAGAAAGATTTGTGAACTGGAAGATAGTACTGTGAAGCTCATTCTAAATGCAGCACACAGAGATAAAATCCTAAGACATGAGAGAGAAGTTAAGAGATACGGAAAAGAAATTGAGGTTCCACCACACGGGAAGGAGAAAACAAGGGGAATGGCAAGCAAACGATGTTTGAAGTAATCGTGGCTAGACATTTTCTAGATCTGATGAAAAAGCAGGAGCTTTCAGCTAATAAAGCCCTTTGAGTGCTGAGCAGGATAACTCTATGTGAGTATGTATAAATATACGTGAATTATGATGAAACATCATTGCAGTGCAGAAAGGAGAAAGAAAATATTTAGAGGTACCAAAAAGAAAAGAGATATTATGACAAAAGGATGACCATGAGACTGACAACAGATGTCTCCTCAGTGACAGTAAATGCTAGAAGACAATGAATAAACAGCCTCAGAGCGTCAAGAAAACTAACTGCAAATGTCACATTCGATGTACTCTGTGGAATCGTTGTTCAAGAGTGAGGGAAGAAGAGGCCAAGATAATTTTAGAATATGAAAGGGAAGAAAACATGATTTACCATCCTCAGATGGTTGCAGAGAAAGCTACTGAAGGATATATTCCAGCAAGAAGAAAGTGAACTAAAGGGGAAGGAGTGGTCTGCTAGAACTAATACTGAGCAAAAAATAGTAATAGAAGTACTTTGGTGAATCTGGTTAACCACTAATTAGAAATTTTTATTTAAGAATATTGAATTAAAATGTAAAACAATAATTTAGGGTTGGGACACCTGGAGAAGGAGGGAAACATCAAATAACTTTAGACTTTGTTAGAAAAATAGACAGTTATGTTAAAATTTTAAATGTATTAGCTAAAATATATAGAGAGATATACTATAATAACTTGCAAATTGGAGGGAAAAAGGATATAAGAAAGCTTTATCAAAAACAAGAAGTCAAAATATAGAGAAAATAGAAGCTAGTATCAATAAAAAACAAAAATAGAGATAAATACATCAGTACTTACAATAAATGTGACAATTAATATTAGCTATCCCAGACTAATTGGATAACTTAAAACCTTCTATATGCCATTTAAAAGAGTAATGCTAAAAGCACATAAACATTTATAATAAGTTTGTGTAGAAAGATGTACTAAAACTACATATAACATAATTCATGGATTAAGAAAAATCATAATAGCAATAAGAAAATATTTAGAATTGATTGAAAGAAATGCAACTTTATGTCAGAACTCAGAAGACACAGCTAAAGCAGTTATTTAAGTAAATTTATAGCTTTTAATGAATTTTAAAATGTTATAAAATAAATGAGCTAATCATTCAATTCAGGAACCTACTGAAATAAAAGAAAGTCTATAAGAAGGAGAAGAAAATCAATAGTAGATAAGAGCAGAAATTAAGAAAACAGAAATGACAAAATATGGCTAATGGATAAAACCAAAGGTGACTTTTTGGAAACTAACCAAAAAAAATAGTCAACTGAGTGAACAGATCATGGTGAGAAAAGCAGGCACGAAGCATCACCAGGAACTTAAAAAGAGTTCATGACTACAGACGCAAAGCGAGGCTACAAATCTTAGGACTATCATGAACAATTTTTTGACAATAAATTTGAACACCTAGAAGAAATGGTTTTTAGATAAAATTTATAAAAATAATTCAGATACTAGGTTCCTGTGATTTTTCCAGGAGAGTTTCACAAAAGCTTCAAGAAACAGAAAATTATCTTCTTATACAAATTGTGCCAGAATAGGTGAAGCAAATAAAATACCTGACTTATTTTCTGATGCCAGTATAATTTGATATCAAAACTGAGCAAGGACATTGTGAAAAAAGAAAAGTGCAGACCAACCTCCCAAAGAATATAGATGCAAAAATTCTAAATAAAATATCTGAAAATCCAATCTCACAATGTAGTCACAAAAAGCACATCACAGTCAAGTGGGTTTATTTGTCCTGGGTAGTGAGAGGCAGTTGAGGTACTGCCTAGGACTCTCACTCAAATGGATCTGCCTTCGCACGGAGACAGGTGGCCAGGGTCAGAAGGGGTCTCCCACTTCCACTCTGCAGAATCCAATGAGTCAGACACGAGCAGGGCAGGAGAGAGCGCCCCTCACACCCCCCACCACACACACCAGGAATGTCAGGCTGTTCAGCAGGGGATGGTCAGGCGCCTGTTAACTGTCTCTCTAAAATAATAATTGGTCACAGCTGGTGCCAGGCAAAGGCAGTCTCCCAATAAACAGAAACACTTGAAAGTGGTGATCAGCAGCTTCCTGATAAGACCTCGGGAGCTGGGCCAGTGGGCTCAAGCATGCCCAGTAAAAGGCACAATGGCAGAGTTTAACTGATCTGTGACCTCCAAGGGACATTGTGCTGGTAAGAGAAAAATACCTCAAGTGGGCATGCGCACAACTCCAGTAACCACACCGCACATGCTCCCTCCCCAGCGCTGGCAGGCCACTGCGCATGTGCACAGCCCACCCCAAGGGAAGAGTCAGGGGAGAAGGTCAGCCAGACCCTGGAAACGTGCCCACATGTAAAACCCAGGTCAAAGGTCAAACCAAGCACCTGCTCTTTCAAGTTGCCCACTCGGCCCTCTTCCAAGTGTACTTTACTTCCTTTCATTCCTGCTCTAAAGCTTTCTAATAAACTTACATGCCTGGGCTACAGCTTGCCTCAGTTTCTCCTCCTGCCTTATGCCCCTCAGTCGAATACTTTCTTCTGAGGAGGCAAGAATTGAGGTTGCTGCAGAGCTGTGCGGACTTGCCGCCGGTAACAAAAGCAACCAAACAGAACGGAACACTGACAAACCAGAAACCTCCTGGGAAACCCAGAACGGCAGAGAAAAGACAAAAGACATCCTTTGTTTGATAAACCTAACAGAAGAGGAAGAGGAGGAGGAGGGGGAGGGAAAGAGGGGCTCAGGAGAAGGAGAAAAAGCACACACTGAATTGCATGATGAAACTTTAGTCATGAAACGATAATGACATCAGGAACTTTCTAGAATGCTGCTATCAAAGTGCCTCCCTGATACTTTTCTGCAGGTGCTGGCCAATTCAATGTAAGGAGCAGAACTGTCAGAATGTGGATTGAGAAGAAAAGACAAAATGCCATTGTGTGCAGATGAGTAGTCTACAGAGAAATTCCAAAACATTCTACTACCTATTAAAATTAGTAAGTGAATCTAGATTCAAAATCGATATACGAAAATCAAAAGTAGTTCTGTATGTTAGGAAAGGCCCATGCAAAAGTGTAATAGAAAAAAAGAAAAAAAGATTTACGCAAATCACAAAAACTGTAAGTTACCCAGGAATACCGCTAAGGAAAGACAAGCTAGAAAAGAGAGCTATAAAATATTATCGAAGGACATAAAAGAAGACTGAATAAATGAAGCGATTTACTATGTTCATAGGTAGGAGGAATAATACCATAAATAAGTCAATACTTCCCCAAATGTATCTATAATTTCAACGAAATTCAATAAAATTCACAGTCAAAAGTGCTGTCGTACTTGATACACCAATTCTCACTAAAATTCACATGGACGCGTGAAAGGAGAGCCTGAGGATGTGGGGAAGAGAGAAAGTGCTGGGTGCCCATCTCTACCATTCTGTCTGTGTTAGGTCATTCTTGCTTTGCTATAAAGAAACACTCGAAGCTGGGTAAGTTATAAAGAAAAGAAGCTTAATTGGCGCATGGTTCTGCAGCCTTTACAGGAAGCATGGTGCTGGCATCTGCTCGGCTTCTGCGGAGGCCTCAAGAAGCTTTCATCATGGCAGAAGGCGAGGGGAAGCAGGCGTCTCACGTGGCAAGAGAGAGAGCAAGAGAGTGAGGCAGGGGAAGTACCACACACTTTTAAATAGCCAGATCTTAAAGAACTCATGAAGCCATAAGGGATCCACCCCCGTGACCCAAACACCTCCCACCAGGCCCCATCTCCAACACTGGGGATTACATTTCAACATAAGATTTGGGTAGGACAAATATCCAAGCCCCATCACTGTCTATAGATAGATTGCTCTATCTGTCAAGATGTATCCATGGTAATTAAGGGCTATCATATTTGAATAGGCAGCTAGATATGCAGAACAGAATTAAAAATCCAGAAATATATATTTGCATATATATAACTTTGGCATAAGATACAGAAGATATGGTAGAGACTGCTGGATGTCCACTCTAAGAATGGGGCCACTTGGAATTTCCAAATTCTTTGCAAAAAAACAAACAAACAAACAACAACAAAAAAAAAACGTGGCTAAAGGAAGAAGCAGAAATGCTGGATGGTGGCTTAGAATACAGCTGAGACCTGTCCTTGGCCCTCCTTCCCTCTGTCCCTCCATCGCACTACCTGGAACCTCACCTTGGACCATGAAGGCTCCGGTCATGCCCTAGGGATTAAGGAGTTTGGGTTCCTGGCAGAGCCAGCAGACTACACCAGGAGAGGCTGCCCCAGACTCATACATAAGAGGGAAATACACTTCTATCTCATTTCAGCCGTTTATCCTGGAACTTGGTGTTTCTCACAGGAAATCTCGATCTTAACTACTATGGAAGGCATTACAAGTCAGTGGGACCATTCCATAAACTGTGCGGGGACAACTGTCCAGCCACATGGAAAGAAAATACGGTGAGATGCTCACATCGCATACAGAAATACGCCCTCCGTGGGCTCCAAACCCAATGTGGAAAATAAGCCTTGGAAAGAGACGGAAGAAATTATAGACCCCTTTCACCATACCACATTGGAAAGGATTTCTTAAACAAGACCTTAAAGCAGAATTCCCACGGGAAAGGTTATCACATTTGACTGCATCTAACTGTAACCTCTGTATGACTGGTGACCACAGAAAAAAGGCATCATAAATAAAAGAAACAGCTATTAGGGGAGAGGATTGGTGATGACAAAATATAGCAAAACCTTTGTTCTACTGTTAACAATGTCAAACCTAAAAGGAAAATAATAAAGTTTTTAAAAAAAGATATGGTAGTACTTTTCATAACACGTGAAGAAATTCTACAAATCATAAGAAAAAGACAACCCAACATTAAAATGGGCAAAGACTGTCAATAAACAGGCCACCGTGGAGGGGTTCCTGCAGCCACTAAATACACACGTGGCTGGGTAGCATCCCCAGGCATCCGGGAACACAAGTTAGAAAATAGTGAGATGATCATTAGATGAGACACAGATAAACTTAAAAAGCCTGCTGTGACTGAGGACAGGAAACACAGGCCTTAGGTGGGGTGGGCAGGCCAGTGCTGTCTGAGAAGGAGAAGATGAGAAGGTGGCAGCCGTGTTAAGATTTGAAAAAGAGCGTTTCGGGAAGGAGGAAGAGCAAGCGTGAAGTCCTGGGTCAGGAGAGACGGAGGGCTCCGTGGGACGCTCCTTGGAGAGTGTTCTATTAAGCAAAAGGCACAGCAGTGGGAATTGGGACCTGGGGTCTCAGCCACCTCGGGGGCTGGTGCCTCTGCAGAAAAGAGATGTGTCTGGATCTTACAAACCCGTACAGCATGGATACGTGCATGGTAATCTGCCCTCTCCACAACACAGGCTCCCCAAAGGGCACCTGAACTGTGCAGAGTGGCCCCGAGGGCTCTGTATCTTGCTCTCTGTGCTTCCCCTGAGTGTGAGGTAGACTCCAGGCCACGTGCCATTCTGTAACGATGGCCCACATTCTCCCAACTCCCCTTGGGTTTTGCCATTCTGTCTACAATGAGAAGGCAAGTCCCTTCCTGCCTTCCCGTTGTGGACAGAATGGCAGGTGCCTGATGCTCAGATAGTAGAAATGTGTCTTCTGCTGTCTGAATCTGCCCATCCTTTCCAAGCCAGCTCATGCCCTCACTGTGTCTCATCTCCAGGCTGTGCTGATCTCCAGGCAAGCTCTTTGGGCTCTGCCTGCATTCTTAGAGCACCCGTGGGGTGCTTCTTTTTTTCACAGTGTGAGTGTGCAGCACAGGGGCAAGGTCACGTAGGGGAAGAGAGGGGCAGAGTCAGAGTCCTGACAGGGCAGATCACTCTGCCTTTCCCATCTCCCTGTCTCCACCTGCAGTGGGAGGAAACAACACCCACCCTGCAGGGTGGAGTGAAACATTCAAAAGCACGTGGCACACGCTGGCCACGGTGCGGGGCTCATCGCAATCACTCCATAAACAGCCGACTTCTCTCCCTGTTGTGGATGGGTGGCCTCCTCCCGTTCTGCCAACTAGCCATGAAATGGGACAGGGTCTGTTTTAGTCTCCTTATGGGCCCACCAGTGTAGACAACAGTCCAGCAATTTAAATCCAGCCAGGAAACGTGATCAAGGTATGTAAATGCTCACTGAATGAATGAGTAAATTATACAAAGCCTCGGCTGCTGATGTTGACAGGGAAGGTAGCAGAGCCCACGTCACAAGGGTAGGCGGGGAGAACCAGCTGGTCTGCACTAGAAATAGCCTGACCCCTTGCTGACACCCGCCAGTGGCATCCCGATTCTGGCGCATTCACGCTACGCACGGTGGAATCCCTGCCACCCACGGGCCTGTGAAAGGGGAACTTTAAAGTTGCCCAGATGAAAGTGGTGTGACTGGACCACAGCCCTCGCTGGTGTCAGATGTTTTCAGGGCTTCAGCCTCGTTTTGTCCTCACAGTCCTCACATCTGTTTTGATATTCTCGGCTAGAACACCCCCAGGTGGCCTGATACGCGTCTGAAAGTCCAGCTTTCCTGATTAAGGCTGAAATATCAGTGACTGTCAAGTTTTCAACATGCCAGTGAGGCCACGTGATGCTTGCTGGACTCTAGTTCTAGGTCTTCCTTTGCTTCTCTCTGGGCCATGGGGAGTAAAACCTCACTCAACCGGATGCCTGGGTTCCAGGGGCCCTGGGGAAGTAGGATCCTAGTCAGCTGATATACCCAGGGCTGGCCGGGCACAGTAGCTCTTGCCTGTAATCCCAGCACTTTGGGAGGCTGAGGCGGGCTGATCACAAGGTCAGGGGCTCGAGACCAGCCTCACCAACGTGGTGAAATCCCATCTCTACTAAAAAAATACAAAAATTAGCTGGGTGTGGTGACACGTACCTGTAATTTCAGCTACTCTGGAGGCTGAGGCAGGAGAATTGCTTGAACCCAGGAGGCAGAGGTTGCAGTAAGCATAGATCGTGCCACACTGTACTCCAGCCTGGGCAACAAGCAAAACTCTCTTGAAAGGAAAAAAGAAAGGGGGGAAGGGAGGGAGGGAGGGACGGACCGGTGTCAAGGCGCGGCGGCTCAAGCCTATAATCCCAGCACTTTGGGAGGCCAAGGTGGGCAGATCGTTTTAACCGATGAGCTCCAGAGCAGCCTGTACAACATGGTAAAGACCTGTCTCTATAAAACAATACAAAAATTACCCAGGTGTGGCAGCCCACACCTGTAATCCCAGCTACTTGGAAGGCTGAGGTGGGAGAATTGCTTGAACCTGGGAGGCAGAGGTTGCAGTAAGCTGAGATTGTGCCACTGCACTCCAGCCTGGGAGACAGAATGAGACTTCCTCTCAAATAAAAAAAAAAAGAAAAATACCCAGAGCTCTTTGTGTTTCAACCCTGTTTGGAATTTAGAAATATTCCAGTCTCTCTCCTGGCCTAGGGAATTATGTGGATGGGTTTTCGGAGCCGCCACAGTGCTGAGCCACGTGTCTCAACTGATCCCAGGGCCTGGACAGGTCAGAAGACGTGACCATGGCTCCCTTACTACAAAGTCTCTCTTTGGGCTTACTTCTAGGACCCGCCTTTCACCGACGTCTGTTGGGTTCTCCTGGCTCTGTTTGGTGGCCCCCTGGTCCCTTGGGGCCCTGTGCCTCCCGGGGATGGCAGCCTCGTCCGCAGGCAGGAGAGGCAGCCGTAAGTGCCAGCGTGGGTGTGAGCAGAGGACTCCGGATGAGAACACCGCTGATGGCGCGAATGCAAAAATCTCCATGCCCAGGCCCGTGGCCCCTGCTTGTGGCTCACGGAAGGAAAGTGAGCTTCCCAGGGAGGACGGCCCACTGGAGGTGACAGCCGCACCCGCGCTCTGCGGTGCTTTCTTGGGGCTGATGTGTGTCCTGTAGCCCAAAAGCCTGCCGTGCTGTTTACCCCCTGAAAGATTACAGGTGGCACAGGGATTCCCCCAAGCGAATGCACACTCAGGACCCTCATTCTACAAAAGCGTTTTGGGACTAGCCAAAGGCAAGATATTGTTCACATTTAAAACAAACCATGGTGACCCCACTTGGTAACTGAGTATTTCCTGCTATCTCAAACACCACACTTTCTGGTATGTTATTTCCTCTAGCCAGCCCACCTCCGAGCACAGAGCGCCTCCCACAGCCACCTCCAGGCCTGCCTCTCCTTGGAAGCCTCCCTGGCTGCTCAGTCTGCAATATCCAGCTCTGTAGACTGTTCTAGCATCTCCAGTTGGCATCCACTCACGCCCCACCAGGGACCCCAAACCAGGTGTGGTGTGCAGGAGTGGGGAGCAGCCTGGGTTCTTGCTGCTGCCCTAATTCCTCCTCTTTACCAAGAGGACAGTGATGCTACCCAGGGCAGGTGTGAGAAGGAACTGAGAGGGCACCTGGCACTCAGTAGGTAGGAGGAAGTTGAACTGGGGCAGGTATTTGGGCAGAATTCACCGCTTTCTTCTCCCTCCTCCTCCTCTCTGTTAATCAGGGAAGGCTGCATGTTTCCTCCCATGAGGAGGGTGCCAGGAGGGAGAGGAGCTGATGGTCCATCGCTTTAGAGAATGGAGAACTTTGAACATTGCAAGTCTCCGCCAGTGTGCTGGGTGTGGACCCAGGGTTTCCCAGGGCTATTAGCCTGGCCACACATTTGGGGCACTTCCCTCTGAAAACAGAGATGCTGGCATCC
This sequence comes from Cebus imitator, assembly GCF_001604975.1. Taxonomy (NCBI): domain Eukaryota; kingdom Metazoa; phylum Chordata; class Mammalia; order Primates; family Cebidae; genus Cebus; species Cebus imitator. Next base: position 6,356,660 of record NW_016107460.1, on the reverse strand, counting down.
TCCACAAGAAACAGAATCAGAATCACTGAGCCCATGATCTGGGCATCCGTTCTCATTAAGGTTCCTGGGAGATTCTAGGGGACAGTCACATCTGCTCATTATGGCACACACAAACCAGAGACCAGTCCTTCCTGAGACTTCTGAAAAGCTGCAGCAATATCGTTTTCACTAACTCAAAACTCAGAGCAACGATATGGCCGTTTGCTACAGCACAAAATTGTCAGGTGTGTCTCTGGGTCATCTGCCATCAGCCCAAAGAAGCTTCCTGACCCACTCTACATGCGTTCGGAGGCCCCAGTGCCTGCAGGTGAGCTGACAGTGGCCCACTCACCTTTCACCTGCCCTGCCCAGGCCCCGCAAGGCCCTGCCTCCTCCTTATTTGAATAACCCTCATTGTTAATGAGGGTTATTTGTTTAAAGGCAAAGAATCTCATCTGATCATTGCATGCAGCAACATCTTAGGACTTTACAGCCCTTTGGGGATGCAATTTGTGTGTCATTTCACTTTTTATTGCTTTTTATTGGTTGTGGGACTGTTGGGAAGAAAATGAGGACTATTTGTCATGCACAGAGGAAGTCTGCCCCAGAACACAGTGAAGAGATGTCACCTGGGGGAAGGCAGCCAGGGGAGCGCTTTCGGTGGAAATAAGTCACTGCTAGAAAGCAGTGAAGGGTAATTGCGTGGGGGACAGCACCTGTGTGTTTTCCATGCCAGGAAGGGGGGCTCAGCACACACGACTAATCAGTCATCACCATCAGTCTGGCTCACAAACATTCCTGGAAGAATCAGGAATGTTTACAAAGGCGGTAAATCTATTCTCCCCAATTGTGTTACAAGTGGACTTTTCCGATCAGCTGCTCACAGCAGCCACACATCTGTCCCCTGGGGGCTCCTTAGGAGCCTGGGAGAAGCCACTCAGCGCCCAGCAGAAACCAGGGGGTGCTGAGTCCACAGGAAAGTGAGAGTAGACATGCGCAGTCCACACAGGCTTTCCTAAAGCATGGCAGTGTTGAGGGTACGGTCTTGCTCTTGAGCTGCACGACACAAAAGGAATGTGAAGCTGGGATGACAGGGGCAGGCAGGCTTTCAAGACACTCCGTGGCACATACTTGGGGGCTAGGGGCCAAGGCTACGGTGGCAAGATGAAGAAGGAAAATTTTTAGAAATGTTTTCTTGCTGAGGATGATGGTTTCCAGTTTCAACCATGTCCCTGCAAAGGGCATGAACTCATCCTTTTTTATGGCTGCATAGTATTCCATGGTTTATATGTGCCACATTTTCTTTATCCAGTGTATCATTGATGGGCACTTGGGCTGGTTCCAAGTATTTGCTATTGTAAATCATGCTGCAATAAATGTACGTGTGCATGTGTCTTTATAGTAGAATGATTTATAATCCTTTGAGTATATACCCAGTAATGGGATTGCTGGGTCACATGATGTTACCGACTGTATATCCTTGAGGAATCACCACACTATCTCACAATCTTCCTCAGCAAACTAACACAGGAACAGAAAACCGGACACTGCCTGTTCTCACTCATAAATGGGATGAACAATGAGAACACCTGGTCACAGGGAGGGGGAAGCATCACACACTGGGGCCTGTCTGGGGGTTGGGGAAAAAGGGAGGGAGAGCACTAGGACAAGTACCTAAAGCATTCAGGGCTTAAAACCTAGATGACAGGTTGATATGTGCAGCAAACCGCCATGGCACGCGAATACTTACGTAACAAACCTGCACATTCTGCACATGTATCCCAGAACTCAAAAAGAAAAAAAATAATAATCAAATGTCAAAACTAAAAATATATATATATTTACTTACGGTAAAACATACATAACAAAAAAGTTATACTTCACCTTTGTTATGTGTACAGTTCGATGACGTTTCTACCCCCATCACCATGCGGTCTTCACCAGCATTCACCCACACGACTTGGCTTTGCTTTTCTTTCTTGTAAAATTGAAACTCTGTCCTCATTAATCCTTAACTCCCAGTGCCCCTCCCTCAGACCCCAGCAAACACCATGCTGCTTTCTGTCTCTATGCATTTAACTATTCTTGGCAAAAGGAGGGAAAACATTTAATAGCTTTTTATTTTAGAACAGGTTTAGCTTTACAGAAAAATTTCATAAACAGTTCAGAGAGTTCCCATATACCCCACATCCGGGTTTTCCCATTATTACTAGCAATTTGCATTAGTATGCTACATTTGTAACAATTAACAAATCCATACTGACATGTTAACTAAAATCTATACCTTGTTTGGATTTCCTTAGCTTTGCCCTAATATCTTTTGTCTGTCCCAGGATCCCACCCAGGATACCACGTGGCATTTGGTCATCATGGCTCAGGCTCTGCTCAGCTGTATTTCTCAGGCTTTCCTTGTTTTTCATGACCTTGACAATTTTGAGGACTGGCCAGGCATTTACAGAATGTCCCTGTAGTGGGACTTGTCTGATGATCTGCTCATGATTGGACAGGGGTTTTGGGTCTTAGGGAAGGAAGACCCCAGAGGTGAAGTTGCTATTCGTATGGCATCAGACCCAGGGCACCTGACGCATCACTGCTGTGGTGACCTTGATGCTCACCGGGTGGAGACGTGTTTGTCAGGTTTCTCTGCCAGGTGGTGACTCTTCCCCTTTTCCATATCACAGTGTCTGGTAGAAAGTCGCTGCTATTTGCAGCCCAAACTTAGTGAGTGAGGATTATGAGGAGGATTTCTTTCCTTTTACTCCTCCCAATGTGGCTGAATTACAGGATACATTCATATCCTACTGACACCACGAAAATTTCAAACTCTGGACCAAATTCCAAAGTGAGAGAAAGGTCAGCCTAGGGCCCAGAATCTGAGACAGTGTGAGTTCCCCCAACAAGCAGGCCCACTGCATGGGGCCCCGGCCCCGGAACCAGAGCTTGTCCTGGTCACTGGGTGCAGCCCCCCAGGGAGGGGCCATGCTCTAGACCACCCTGCCTGCTTTGTCCCTGCTGTGCACCAGTTGTGCCCAGATGCCCCAGGGATGAGGTGACTGCCGTGCTGTGGGAAACAGACTCCACGCCATCGCATGATTGTACGTCTTGCATTGTTCTGAATTTACTTCTTGCATTTTAATTAAGCCGTGGCTCCTTGGCCAAGCTATGCCATCTTCAAGAAAAAGGAGAGGGTCATGGGTGGTGGTGACTCACGTCTGTAATCCCAGCACTTTGGGAGGTTGAGGTGAGAGAATTGCTTGAAGTCAGGAGTTTAAGACTAACCAGGGCAACATAGCAAGATCCCTCCCTGTCTCTACAATAAAATAAAATAAAATAAAATAAGGCAGATGTGGTGGCACATACCTGTAGTCATAGCTAATCATAAGGCTGAGGCAGGAAGATCAAGGGAGCCTGGGAATTTGAAGCTGCAGTGGGCTGTGATTGCACCACTGTACTCCAGCCTGGGCAACAGAGCAAGACCTTGTCTCAAAGGAAAAAAAAAATGTAAAGGAAGGGAGAACTCATGCCCCTGTCAGCTGCAGGTAAAGTACAGCTTATTGTGCATCTCAACACCTTAGCAGAATGCTGTCAACAGGTGAGGAAGTCAACAAATGTTTGGCCAGTAGTTGATCATCTTAAAACCGAGCTCAAGGAAGACTGAATTTATTCTCAAAGAAATTTGGGTGAATAAAATCTGAATTTAATGTAACTTAATTTAATTAATTTAAAGTGTGGGTCAAATTTAATTAACATTTGAATTTAATTAATTTGCATGTACTTCCACGATCTTCTCATCCACTCCCTTCCCACAAAGAGGAGGCCAGCTTAGTTCCATTTTGCCCCCTGCCGCAGGAGGGAGGGATTCCTGCCCAGGCAGGATAACCAGTGAACAGGGGTGCGAACCGCACTGTCAAGGCTGGGCAGGTGTTTATTTGTGAGGAATCTTCAAAGGGTTACTCTAGAGTAGACTCGAGCTCAGGGGAAATGAAGATGAAGTTCCACTGCTCGGATCACCTGTGGAAAAATAAGATACACGTGACACTCAGATCCAGGGAGAGTTTTTCCCAAGTACAGCAGAGCTGAGGCCTTTGGCAGATCGATTCCTCAGCTGTCCCCACAGTGCCAGGAGGGAGGAGCTCTTAGCAGACCCAGTGGATGGGTTTGCCCACAGTCAAGTAGGCAGAGCTGGAATCTGGGGTCTCCAGGGCCTCTAGGTCCTTCTTAGTCCTTCCAAACTCCCATTTAAGGTCCACCCTTCTGCTGCTGCCTTAAGCCCCAACCCCATCCCTAGCAGTCCCACCCAATCTGAAAAGCTGCCGCTCTTAGCAGGAGGCACGGGAGAGGGTAGAATCAAGATGTTGCTTTGTGGAGGGACCTGGAAGCCCAGAGCACAGTGGCAGGTGCCGCCTGGTGCTGGCAAGACAAAGATGAGCTCCAGGGGTGGCCCATCGTGACCTCCGCCCAGTGGGCAGGCTCTCGCTGACCCTGGGGAGGCAGCTTCATGGCAGAAATGTTCTGGCCCCCATAAAAAGACTCAGGAGCCACTTGTGGCAGTAGTTTTAGGACCAGCCACACTCATGAAGGGACAGAGCCTCGTGAAGATACCGGAGGTCTGGGGCTGGCCCCAGGGTGGTGAGGCTCCCCGTAGCAGGAGCAGCTCTGGGGGAGGTGACAGCAGAGCGGTCCCTGCATCAGGTTTTTGGCCCTTGACCTCAAGAGCAGAGACACTGAGCACCCTGGCAAGGAGAGGACGGGCTGTGGTGGGAGAACAGGTCTCTGAAATGCCTGTTGGGATGCAGGCTGAAAGCTGGGCTCACGAAGGACAGACACATCACGTGGAGGCAGGTCACTGACACAGACAGGACACACTGGGTACAAGAGGGCGGTTCCCTGGCAAAGGCCCCACCCTCAAGCCTGAGGAGCCACAGCCCTAAGCGAGGACAGGCATTTCTGTTTTCACACCCAAAAAGTTGCCTTTTGGCCTGCCACGCCCCCCATCCTCTCCCGGTATACTCCGAGACCTTAGCGGGCACCCACACAACCAGGTGGACATCAGAACCAGCGGGACAGTGACGATGGAACAACATGGCAGAGAACGAGACAGGAGGAAGGGTGTCCAGACACAAAAGGGCGTTCAGCCAAGGGCGGACCCGACAGCAGATCGGGAAGGGGAAGACCGCCTTCCCACTCCATCCCCCACTTCCCGCTCCCCGTCCGTGCTGCTGAGAGCCACCTCCACCACTCTGAATCCTTGCACACGTCCCCCAAGCCCACATGTGATCCAGTCCTTCCGGTACACTTGACAAGAACTCAGGATACAGAAGGCTGTCACACTGGCCCCTGCTCTTGGGATAAAACAGAGGGTCCATGGAGCTGGTTAACACACAAGCTGTGTGCAGACAGCAAATCTAAAAGGGCTTGGCAATACGTGCCCACTTGGGCTTCGAGAGTCGAAGACACCCACCCCTAGACACTGCCATGGGGCCAGAGCCCAGATGTGCCCCCCATGACCTGTGCATCTGCCCGTCTGAATGCTTCCCCTAGGGCTTTGAGCAGGGGTGACTGAAAGAACGGTCCACACCCCTGTCGCACGTCCTATGATGGGGAGAAGGGAACTCTCCCATTTCGTGACTCCTGACTTTGTTCTAAAACCACCTGCAGGGCCTGTTTCTCTCTCACGGTGTTTTGTTCATAGGCTTCTAGTGCTGGACCCTGTTAAGAGGTATTTTTCTTTTACATAATTTTTTTCCTTTCAAAGATATTCATATCTCCTAGAAAAACTCACAAGAAAAGTCCCTCTTCCTAGCAAAGCCCCAAGAAAAGTCATTTCCTGGGGGGAAACTGGGGTCATAAAAGGTTAGTGTTGTTCAAAAGGGCCCTTGCCCTGTTGGTTCACAATGCCCATCCCCGACTACCAAGCGGGTGTGGTTGTAGTTGAATTTGTGTCCAGCAGCTTCATGTATAGGAGCTCAGGTCCCAGAGACGAAGGCCCCGCCCAAGGGTTAGTTGGCTCTTGGGGCTGTTTGATGACAGTGACAGCGACAGGGACAGGCATATGAGGCTGCCCAAACATGGCTGCGTCGTCCCCGACACTCACTCTCCAGACTCCTCTGCGAGCCCACCTGCTCCCAGCCCTTAAGCTGAAAGTGAAGGCCAATGTGCAGATGAATGAACACCTAAGCGCCTAACTGGCATTCTTCATTTGCCAAAGATCTCTGTCCTGAGTCCAGAAGCCCCCGTTAAACGCCAGTGGGAAGTCAGTTTTTCAGCCACACTGCCACACTCCAACTGCTCGTAGCCACATGTGGCTGGTAGCTTCTGCATTGGACAGGAGAGGCACAGAATGTTCCCATCCCGGTGCAGCATTCCAGGGGGCTGTGCTGCCCTAGATGGTCCCAAGGTGCTGTGGAATCCTGTGGATCCGTGGCTGTGAAATCCCGAGAGTTTGTCCGGCGGCAGCAGTCCAGCAGGAGGCCTGTGCTTTCTCCACCTCCTCAGATGCATTCCTGATCCAAAGGAGACCAAGAAACCAGCGGAGCAGGTGACCCACTGCATGAGAGGGAGGCAGGCTGGGAGGGGATTTTCTCTGCTCTCCTGGGGACACCTAGGTGTCAGCTCCAAATTGCTGGTCCATTTTCTGGTTCTTTCTGCTGCTTTCACTTACCTTGGAGAATGAGTCCAAGGCTTTGGAAAAGTCCTGTCTCCTGAGGAAAGCCCTGAAGACCCAGGAGGAGATGTCCTCAGTGCCTTCAATGCACGAGGCTCTGTCTTGTCAATTTTTGAGAAGACTGAACGGAGCATTGAGGCTTCCACAGCTCCTCCTGGGAGAACGACAGCCCAGGAACTCAGAGCACCATGTTCTTTCTGCAGCGGAGGGGGATTGCCTGTTCCCCCAGCACTGGAAGAGAATTCTGGAAGCCAAATAATTGATTCCTTCTTCGGCTCTTAGACATCCCTCTGTGTGAGCTTCTACCCAAAGCACACACTGCTGCTAAGCTAAATATAAGGTTAGGTGAGACAGCAAAAGGAACTGAATGCTATGTCTTTGACTAGAGAAAGGTGGGGGGACAAAGGACATGGTTTGAGGATTATTTCAATGCTCACAAATACTTACCCGGAGGGCGTTTCTTTTTGGTATTGCAAAGCATCCCCACAAGTGGGATGCTGGAGCCCTGGGGGTAACCTGTCCATAGGAGCAGTTCTTCTTTCTCAGTCACTGAGGTTAGAAGAAGGGAGAAGGGCCTGCTGAGGCGCGGGCACACACACACACACACCCCAGAGGTCAGAATGCCACCTCTACAGCGAGGAGAGCACCTGTTCCATGTCCAGGTGCCACACGGCTTGCATCGTGTAGTCATTCAATCATCTTTTCAACGGTTGCCATTAACAACCCGATTCTTTAAAAATCATACTAAAAAAGGCTCATAAGACTTTCTGAAAGGCTCCCCTAGAACAATCTGAGCTGCTCAGTCAACCGTAGACTGTGTTCAAATATTGGCCTTCGCCAAGTCACACATTCCAGGGCTTCACTCTTACCGAGCGGTTTCTTCGCCCTCAGGCTGTGGAGCAGGCACTCCAGGCAGCCCAGCCTCGGTCCCCACTGTCCACTGCCTCCTGGCCCCCTTCCCTCCTCCGGCACCCTCACTCCACTTCCTTTCCTTGGGATCAAGTGCCACCTATAATTGGAATTTAGAAGTGAGGCATGAATAAAAGACTGACCTGGTCCCAAAATAATAGCTCCAGATATCACCGAGAGGCTTATCCAATTTTGACTGCGATGTTAATGTTACCCCGAGCTTATTTAAATGGTAAATGACAAATAATTGATCATATTGATTCATTTGCTCTTCCCTGAGGCCTATCTGCCGGCTATTTTGGGGTCCCGAGGTCTCAGAAGCTATTAATTTAGTGCTGCTGATTTCTCAATAAGAAGCCCTGGTGTTGTACGCCGTTTTACATCCTTAATAAACGTTGTGATTGATTTCATGTTTTTCAATCAATGTCACTTACAGAACTGAGATTTGCAGCGCTGGGGGGCATTTGGCACATCAAACTGGTTCTGTGGGAAGTTTGTATTTGGAGGAGGGGAATGAGTGAGGAGAGGGATGTCCTGGCTCCCGGGGGCCGCAGACCCTGGCGTCAAACCTGTCTGTGACCCTCTTTCGGGGAGGCTTAAGCTGCCTACCATTCAAGCCTCACTCTGGTTTTAAAAGGAAGAAAAAGGGAACATTTAGAAACAGAACAAAATTCTGACCCGCACCAAAAATATCTATATAAGATCATTATTCATGACTCAGTTGGTGTGAAAAAAAGACAGCCTTGTTATCACAGCTCAGTCATATGAGCTCAGTCACCAAAATAGGATGTTTGGCAACTAGACAAGTGTAATTAGTTGCTGCACAGAAATTGAATGGTGGAGTGAGGAGCCCAGGACTGCGGAGGTGGGGGTGGGGCTTGGCTGGCTCCCACCTGCTCTGGTGCGGGCTCCCACTAAAAGAAAGCCTGAGCTTTTGCTCAAGTTGGGACAATGAAGAGTAAAGGGGGTGAGTGGGGTGTTCGTGGACCCCATGAGAATGCCTTCGGCTCCCCGAGGACATTTCCCATGATTGCTTTCAAATCAATTTGGGCAGGCACGTTCTAGCCCCCACTGCGAACCTGGAAGAACCCAGGTCACCTGGAGACCCTGGAGTTCAGGTGACTGATGGGTTCCATCTAAGCTGCTTCTCAATTTGTGCTGCTCACTTTGCCAACCTGATCTAACTTCTGTTTGTGTCTCTCGGTGTTTTTCCCACCCAAATTTCAGTGTAGGATTCTTATATTAAATGACCAAGAAAGTTGAGGGCCCCAAATCTCATCAAGGTGGCTCTGCTTTAGGGAGAGGAGCACACAAATGACAAAACTGATGTTAACTATTTCCCAAGCTCCAGCGCCCTCCTGGATCCCTGGCCCGTTCCTGTCTTGTAGGGACCGGCGACACTCGCCAGCGATTGCTTCTTGTGGGAGAGGGAAATGAAGACGTCAGGCTTTGCCCCACAGCTCAGACCACGGTTCTGCCTGTCTTCTCTCCTGGTGGCTCATGAATGTTTGTAGCCAGCTGCACCCCCATGCCGGCTGCAGGAACACCATAGCCATGTTCCCAGCATGCTCACTACAAACAGGAGCTTTCATGTGCATCTGTCCTTCTGTGTGCCCGGGAGAATGATTTTATAAATCAAAGCCCCAGTTTTGCTTAGGCCTGGCTCGTTCTTAAAAGAAAAAAAAATCAGGTGAAACTTTTGTGCTTAACTTTGGTTGGTGAAATGCTGTGTCTAAGCTACGGTTTATTTGAAAAAATTAAAGAAATTCATAGTTCGAAATGGAGAGAAAGGAGAGACAAGATGGCTTGAAAAAGAGAGGAGGGAGAACAGGAAGGCAGCAGAGGGGACAGGCAGCAGTCTGTGTTCACACAGCTCCTCGGAGGTCCCTTCACGGTCTCCTCCCTCGCCTCTGCCATGTTCTCCACTGGGACACACGCATGTCCTCCCTGGCTGGCACAGACGGCTCCGGTCCCCTCCGCTGCACCTGCTGCCCCCTGAGCTACGCGCTCCCCTCAAGCTACCTGCTGGGTCATTCTCGAGACTGTCAACTTGGGTCTGAAAGCCAGAATCTCTGCACCCAGATTCACACCTGGGACATTGCCCTTGCTGCTGAGTGACAGGAGTGGGCAAACCTGAGTGGAGGCTCTGAATTCTAGTCCCACCTGGATATTTGGGCGGGACGCTTACCCTCCCTGAGACCATTTTGTCAGCCCTCCCCTCCTAGAGGGTTTGTGAAGGTTAAAATTAGAATTCTTTATCTAAGCATTCTGTAAAACTTCTTTGGCACCCACAGACACTCAGTAATAGTCACGTGTAGTTATTATAGTTAATTATTCTCCAAGTCACCCAGGCTGAGAGTCCTAGAAAGATCCATGCTACCCTCCCTTCATGGCTCACGTCCAACTTGTGCTGAAGAATGATAAACTCCACCTCTCAAGTCCCCTCCCTTTATTACAGTGTTGCCACCTGGCTCCATTCTCCTGACCTCCAGCCTGGCCCGGTGCAAGAAGCCCCTAGCTCCAGGCCATTCACATCCCACAGCCCGTGGTCTTCATGAAGCAAAGTTCGACTCTGCCACTCACAGCATCAGACAGCCACGTGCGTCCTTGTGGGCTCAAGAACACTCCTGGCTTAAATCAGCATAGGTAAGGTCCCGGCCCGCTGCCCCTCCGGAGCACTCAGTGAGTCTGGGACCCACTCTTTCCTCCATAGCTGGAGGGGCAGCTCCACACACTGAAGAGAGTTAAACTTCACACTAAAGGGAGTTTTTGCCCCTGTCTTCGTCTGTCCAGGCTGCTATAACAAAATACCATCAACTGTGTGGTTTATAAACAATAGAAATGTATTTCCCACGGTTCTGGAAGCTGGGAAGTCCAAGATTAAGGGTGTGTCTCATTTAGTTCCTGGTGAGGACTCTCTTCCTGGCTCATACATGGCGCCTTCTTGCTAAGTCCCCATGTGGTATAGGGATGAGGCCTCTTTTCTAAGGATACTAATCCCATCATGACGGCTTCACTCCCATGACCTCCTCACCCCCAAAGGCTCCGCCTCCTCATGCTACCAGCTTGGTTGTTTGGACTTCAATATACAAATTTTGGGGGACACAGACATTCAGCCCATAGCACATCCCTTACCCCGAGTGTTCCACCTCTTGGTTTGCCACTTTTGCATTGTCACCTGTTGAAGCCTGCCCAATGTCGAGACCCAGGTAAAGGCACCGTGGCATGGAACTGTCCTCAGTTCCCCTCGTTAGACATTCCTGGCTCCTCTGCTCCACACTCCAAAGCACAGATGATGACAGGGGACTGCCCCTCCAGCTACAAAGCGTTGCTGTCAGTATATGTCTGCCTTAAGGAAGATGTTCTCATCCTCTCTGCTTCCCATGCCGGCTCTGGCAGCAGGGTCTGCATAGCTGGCCTCAGCAAACCTATGCTGGATTGAACTCAACTGGGTTGCCCTGAGCTGGCCAGAGGGTGACCCTCTGCCAGGCCCCTGCTCCCCAGCCTTGCAGTTGGTGCCTGCTGTTTCTTCACTCTCCCCTTGGCACATGGGCCGAATCTGGGCAGATGCTGCTCACACACATGAATCCCACGCCCATGATGACTCTCGTGGACCCCTGAGCCCCCGATCCTGATTTGATGCACTGAGTATGCAGGCCCCAAGCTCAGAGCTGTCACAGCAACTGCAGAAACCTCATCCTCGCCTATGATTAGCCAAGCCAAAATCATAGAACAGGATGCACATAAAATGCTGCCTTTGCAGGGAAGCAGATTCAAGGGACAATTCTAGTTTTTCCAAATCAGCCTTTTTGAAATATAACTTATATTAAATGAAGCTCGCCATTTCGATGAGCTTTGACAAATGCATACACCATCACCATCAAGATAAAGAATATTTCCATCACTCCAGAAAGTCCTATTTTTTCCATCACTCCAGAAAGTCCTAAGAGCAAACTAAAAAGTTTGTTCTTAGAGCAATTTTAAGTTCACAGCAAAGCTGAGCAGAAGGTACAGAGATTTTCCATGTACCTCCATCCCCACACTTGTACAGCCTCCCATGGTCAACATCACCTGCCAGAGTGGCATGCTTACTGTAGTTAATGAGCTCGCATTGACATGCCGCTGTCACCCAGAGTCCATGGTTTGCATTAGGGTTTGCGCTTGGGGCTGGTCATTCTATGGGCTTGGAGAAGTGCAGAGTGACACATGTCCACCGTTATAGTATCATTCAGAGTAGCCTTGCTGCCCCAAGAATCCTCCGGACTTGTGTTCCACCTGTTCATCCCTTCCTTGCCGCAAACCCTAGCCACCGCTGATGACCATCATTTTATCTTTTTCAGAATGCTGTATAGTTGGAATTATACAGCCTTTCCTGATCGGTTTCTTTCTCTTAGTAATATGTACTTAAGTTTCTTCTTCTATGCTTTTTAGGACTTGATAGCTTATTTCTTATTAGCACTGAATAATATTCCATTGTTTGTATATACCACGGGTTTTTTCATTCACTCACCTACTGAAGGACATCTTGGTTGCTTCCAAGTTTTGAAAGTTATGAATGAAGCTACTATAAACATCTGTGCACAGGTTTTTGTGTGAACATGTTTCAAACTCCTTTGAATATATACTGAGAAGTGTGATTACCAGATCATGTGGTAAGAAGATGTTTAGTTTTGTAAGAAACGGCCAAACTGCCTTCCCAAGTGGCTGTATCATTTTGCATTCCTGCCATCAATGAATGAGCATTCCTGTTGCTCCACGGCCTCACCAGCATGTGGTGATGTCAGGGCTTTGGATTTTGGCTATTCTAATAAGTGTGTAGTGCTGTCTACTGTTTTGCAATTCCCTAATGACACATGATGTTGGATATCTTTGCATGTGCTTACTTGCCTTCTGTATACCTTCTGTGGTGAAGGTATCTATTCAGGTCTTTGGCTCATTTGTTTTTTATTGTTGAGTACTAAGAGTTCTTTGCACATTTTGGATAAACATCTTTTATCAGATGTGTCTTTCACAAATATTTTCTCCCAGTTTGGGGCTCATCTTCTCATTCTCCTGACATGTCTTTCACAGGGCACAGTTTTTAATTTTAATGATGTCTACCTTATCAATTATTTCTCTCATGGATTATGTCTTTGGTGTATCTCAAAAGTCATCATTGTACCCAAGATCATTTAAATTTTCTTCTATATTATCATCTAAGAGTTTTACAGTTTTGCATTGTGTATTTGGGACTATAGTTTGAGCTAATTTTTGTGAAGTGTGTACAGTCTGTTTCTAGTTTCATTTTTTTGCACATAGTTGTCCAGCTATTCCAGTATCATTTGTTGAAAAGGTTATATCTTTGCTTGGTTATATTAACTTTGTTCCTTTGTCAAAGATCAATTGACTATTTTTGTATGGGACAATTTCTCAGCTTTCTGTCCTGTTCTAGTGACCTATTTGTCTCTTCTTTCACTGGAGTCACACTATCTTGATTATTGCAGCTTCATGGTAAATCTTGAAGTCAGGTAGTTTCAGTTGTCTGGCTTTGTTTTTCTCCTTTAGTATTGAGTTGGCTATCCTGGATCTTTTTTCTCTCCATATAAACTTTGGAATCAGTTTGCTAAAATCTACAAAATAACTTGTGGGCTTTTAATTGGGATTGCATTGACTTTATGGTTCAGGTAGGAAGAACTGATGTCTTGATGATATAGAGTCTTCCTATCCATGCACAGGCAAGATATATTTAGGTTATTCAAAAAATATCTTTCATCAGAGTTTTGTAGCTTTCTTCATGTAGATCTTGTACACATTTTTTTAGATTTACACCTAAGCAATTCATTTTAGAGGGTACCAATGTAAATGGTAATGTGTTTTTATTTCAAATTCCGCTTGTTCATTGCTGGTATGTAGAAAACCAAAGACTTGTGTATATTAATCTTATATACTGCAATCTTGCTATGATCACTTATTAGTTCCAGGAGGGTTTTTTGTTTTGTTTTGTTTTTGCATTTCTTTAACATTTTCTACATAGATGATTATGTCATCTGTGAGCAAAAACAATTTTATTTCTTCCTTCCTAATCTGTATACCTTTTATTTCCTTTCCTTGTTCAATTGCTTTAGCTAGGACTTCCAGTATGATGTTGAAAGAAGTAGTGACCAGTGACATCCTTACTTTGTGTATTAGTCCTTTCTCACATGGCTGATAAGAACACACCCAAGACTGGGTGATTTATAAAGGAAAGAAGCTTAATTGACTCACAGTTCAGCATGGCTGGGGAGGCCTCGGGGAACTTACAATCATGGTGGAAAGGGAAGCTCACATGTCCTTCTTCACAAGGCAGCGGGAAGGAGAAGTGCAGAGTGAAGAGTGGGGGAAGCCCTTAAATCTCATGAGAACTCACTCATTATCATGAGAACAGCATGAATCACACCCATGATTCAATTACTTCCCACTGGGTCCCTCCCACAACATGTGGTGAATATGGGAACTACAATTCAAGATGAGATTTGTGTGGGGACACAGCCAAATCATATCACTATGTTCCCAGTCTTGGGCCCATTCTAGGATCAAGACTTTCCACAGAGTGTCAGCCCTCAGGACACCAATGGCACAGAGGTGAGAGACTGGCCACTGCAGCCCAACACATGATGTTGGCTACACAGCATGACTGACCAGTGACCAGTCCAGTGCAAAGGTCATGCTGGGGCACCATGGATTGGCCATCTGCTCTAAAGTAGTCAACCAGCAAGCTGGGAAATGTAAGCCCTGTGGGCTGAGGCCCATGGAAGTGCTAAGCAGGGTAGGCAGGGGGCAAAACTGGGAGGCTTTTGGGGGATCGGGTGCAGCTGCCAGTCCCTGATGTGGCCCCAGGATATTGGCCTCAAAAGGGCTTTGGGCATCTTTGCAGTGGACACAGAAGAATGGTTAGGGAGAGGGAGGAGATACCAGCAGCTCAGTGTATCTTCCCAGGAAGGGATCAGGAGGAAGAACTGTCCGTTCTCAGCCACCAGCACCCTTGATATCAGCCAGAGGGCGACCAGGATGCAGAAAGCCCACTGGCTGAGAGGTTAAGAAGATGGATGTGTGGACCAAGTCACCAGGGCAGGACACCGTCTCCACTCACTGCCACTGCTGGGAACCCCTGGGCCTGTGACCAAGATGGAGGGATTCTTAAAGATTCCCCAAATGTTGGGAGGAGGGGGAGGACAAGTGACAGCAGAGCCAGCTGTTGTGAGGAGCAAAATGATTTTTTTTTTGAGATAAGAAGAAAAAGCCTGGGGTCTTTGCAAGTTGTCAATATGACCTAAGTCACTTAGGAAGCCCTATTTTAGGAATCCCAGCATAGTTGTTAGGGGCATAGCATCCCAGAGTGATGTGGCTGAGGACAAATCCAGGTCACTTTAGTCCCACTCCTTGGGCAGGTGACATGCAGTCTTGGGGACTTGCTTCCTCCTTTCTGAAATGGGGGCAATAGGTCCTACCTTGCGGGACCGTTAAAGGAGACACCCCAAGTAAAGAGCTGAGTGAAGAACCGGGGAAGCAGTAGCTCTTATGGTCTTCCTTTTACTCATTCGAGACCCCACCATTCACAGTTCTAGAATAAGGTGTTAAGTCCCCTGTGGCTATGTACCCCAGGAAGAGAAGGAGGTGGGAAGGCAGAAGAATCACTCTTAAGTAAACTGTAGGGAGCCCTGGCCTCTAGTTGACCACTCAGCTGCTTAGAGGAGACAGCTTGGAAAACTGACTTAGTTGGGAATGTTTCTTAGGCAAGCTTTTTTTTTTTTTTTGATATATCTGAAACATTCCATGTTGATGGTTTGGTAGAATTAATAGTTTTAAAGTGCCTGTAATGCCTAATGCTACTTGCTAATTAGATAAGCTATCTATCAAAATACTTGGCATTCTTCACAAAAATAGAAAAAGCAATCCTAAAAGTTATAGAGAGACACAGAAGACCCAGAATATTCAAAGCCATCCTAACCCAAAACAACAGGATGGAAGACTTCATACTGTATAACCTCAAATTCTGGTACAAAGATACAAGAACCAAAGCAGTGAGGCAGTGACACAAAACACACACATAACAGAAAACCCAGACATTAATCCAGACATTAAAACCAACTTATTTTCAACAAAGTTCCGAGAACATACACTGAGAAAGTGACTGTCTCATCAATAAGTGATTCTGGAAATGCTGGAAATGTTTTTGCAGAAGAATAAAAATAGACTGCTATTTCTCACCATCTACAGATGTCAAATCAATATGGATTAAAGACTTTAACATAAAACCTGAAACTATGAAACAACTAGAAGAAAACCTTCATGAAATACTAAAGGACATTTTTCAGTGATCTTTCTGATATCTCTTTTCATAAAGGTAGGAATCACATCATGACGTATCCTTCCTCACTACCTCACCTAAAAATAACTGCTTTCCAAAGACATGTTCAAATCTTATCTCCCTGGAGGTTCAGGATTTATAATATATATTGGGTGAAACACAATTCAGTCCATAGTATTCTATACCTACTTCTCCCAGAAATTCATGCCAATTATATTCACATTTTATTTATTCCATTCTAACAGTCTCATTGTTCTTAACTCATATAAGCATCAAATTTAAATTCAATATTTACATCATATTTTAAACTTTAAACTGAATCAGATATCAGTGAGCTTTGAGGTACAATTATTTTTGAAAGAATTTCCTCCTTTGACTTTGAAACTTTAAAACCAGATATCTTATTATATTTTGGCTGTGGTAACAAACTATTATAGAATGAGTGATTTAAGCAACACACATTTATTACTAGCAGTTCTGAACACTGGGAAGCCCAAGACAGATGATCAGGTGTCTGGTCAGGCCTTCCTTCCTGGTTTGCAGATGGCTGTATTTTTATTGTATTATCTCCTGGTGGAGAAGCAAGTTTTGATTGTGCAGTAGCAGGGAGGGCACAGGAGAGAGGGAGACCAGCCAGGGAGCCAGGCTCTGGGGTCACCACAGTCCAGCACAGCCGGCTGCACCAGGGCAGGTGATTAGGAAAAGACAGCTCCCTTCCCCTCCTGCTCCATTCTGCCTGCCCACATGCATGGAGCCACAGAGCCTGCCAGACCCATGTGGGCGTTGCTGGGCGTACGCACGGCAAGCTCACCTTGCCAATCGCACTGAGTTCCGAGCGGTGCTGGAAAGGACTGTCAGGTGTGGAGGAGAGAGGGGTGCCTTCCATGTGGCCTGCAGGGGCTGGACAGCAGGCAGAGCCAACGGGGAGAATGCCGATGCCAAACCAAACCCTGGAATCCTGAGACAAGGACCACTTTGAAGAGAACTCACTAGAAAAGGAGGAAACGCCCAGCCCAGATGTTATAAAAATATAGCATCCCTAAGCAGGTGCCATTGTGTGCAGTCACCCTCCATCTTCTCCACGGCCCTGCCCACTTATCACGGCTAGCCCATTTTATGGACAAAGGACACTGTGTTAGGCAGTTTTTGCATCACTATAAAGGAATTCCTGAGACTCGGTAATGCATAATGAAAAGGAGTTTAATGGCTCATGGCTCTTGGGCTGTATGGGAAGCATGGTGCTGGCATCTGCTCCTGGTGAGGCCTTAGGAATCTGCCAATCATGGCAGAAGGTGAAGGGTGAGCAGGTGTGTTTCATGGAAAGAGAAGCAGGAAGAGAATGGGAGGTGGGCCAGGTAGGGGAGGTCACAGACTTTTAAACAACCAAATCTCAAGTGAGCTAACTGAGCAAAAACTCACTCATTACCAAGGGGACAGTGCCAAGCCATTCACTAGAGATCCACGCTCATGATCCAGCCACCTCCCGGCAGGCCCCACCTCCAACATTGGGAATCACATTTCAGCATGAGATTCGTAGGGGGTACATCCAAACAGTCTCAGACATGGAGGCTCAGAAGGTTCAGCAGATGTGGGCACTAACAGCCCTGTTCTGAACATGGAGGACCGATCTGCGCTGTAACCAAGCCCCTGTCACCAACGCTCACAGCCAAGTGACCCTGAGTGAGTCACGAAGCTCAGTGTGCCTCAGTTTCCACAACTGTAAAGCCGCTCCAGCCTTCACCTCCTCAGATTGCTCCTCAGTCTTTGCTGGAGGGCTGCATCATTGTTCATTCAGCAGAGCCCCTCCCCAGGGGAGGGGGGCTTCCCTGACCCATCTAATGCCAAGTTAGTTCAGGTCCAGTCCGCCCAATGACACATGAGCAGCAGCAGCCCATTTTCCCATCTGCGGGGAAGCTTTAAGAGCCAGCACATGCTGTGGTTTCTGTTCTCATTACCATGATTTCAGAAATGTTCTGGAGAAAGATAACTTTGTCATTCTGGTTCTAGAGGAAGGATGACATAGCCCAGAGCCACACTGACATGGATGAACATGTAGCATGAAGAAGAAATAAGTCTTCGTGGCAGGAGGGCCCAGGTTTTGGGTGGTATGGTTACAGCAGCATAATGTGCCCTTCCCTGACTAATGTTCACTTCGCTCTTCCCCCGTCCACCCTCACCTCTCCCACCCCACTTCCCGACCACACTGGAGTGAATTGCAGCCCCATCCCCAGCCCCACCCTGTGCCAGAGTCTCTATCTCCTCACAGCATTCATAGCATAGAAAAAATAGTATATTTCCCTTTTCCATTTTGTTCACCTTCTGTCTCCCCCAAAAGAATATCAACTCCTTGAAAGCAGCAATTTTTGTCTCTTGTTCATGACTGCATCTTCGCACCAGAACGTGCTTGGCACATGGAAGGTACACACACTCACACATGTGCACACACAAACACAGGCACACACAAAACAAATACTTTAACACAAAATAGCAGAAATGAACCCAGGCTCCATCCTAGGTGAAATATACATGCATTTAATTCTCACAAATAACCTGGTGATGTTTCCAATGCTGTCATTTTGATCCCCACTGTACGGATGAGAAAACTGAAGCACAGAGAAGTCAAGAGAATCTGCCCAAGGTCACCTGCTGAGCCAGCAAGGTCCAGCCACACCCTCAGTCACTGCTATCCTGCCTGTCAACAGCACTCTCTTCATAGCATGGCTCAGGGGGAGGTCAAGTGGGTGAGACACAGGAAGAAATTAATGAACAGCAGAAGCCATAGCGGGTCAGTGGCCAACATTGCTGCCATTCCTTGCTCAGGGTCAGGAAGCCAGGAAGAGGCAGGGACATTGTCCTCTGGGCCCCCTGACCCCACTACCCATTTTTGTTCCAGAGCATCAGCATTTTCCAAGCACAGTCAAGTGTTAGGCTCCCTTGGGACATTCCAAAAACTACCTGTTAAAGATAGAATGCTTTTTCATAGTTATTGCAAAGAAAAATTAGCATTCAGACAAAAAGTTTTCTCAGCAAGGCAGATTTACTTTCTGCAGAAAGGGTAGCACTGCCAGCGTCTTTCTATGAGAGTACAATGAACAAAAGAAAGGCAGGCATATTCATTCTTTATGCACTGGATTCTTACTGCTGTGTCTAATCTCTGTGGATTCTAGCTGGACTTCACAATCTAAACTAAATCTTGGTTGACTAACAACTTAAAACTTTTCTAAATAGGTAAAGGCTGTGGAGAGCAAAGGAAAAGAGGAAGTTGGGTTTGAAAGGACTTGGGAGAGGAGCATCACACACTGGGGGCAGTTGGGGGGGTAGGGGAGAGACAGTGGGGGGGTGGAGAGGGAGGGACAGGTGGGGAGGGATAACATGGGGAGAAATGCCAGATGTAGTATGCACCTAAAGTTAAATAAATAAGTTTTTTAAAAAAGTAATAACATTCCCAAATCAGAAAGGGGAGTAGGCTGTGAGCTGGGACATGCCTGTGAGCACATTAGCACAGATATTTTGGTTAAAGTACAAGGACATAGAATGTACTACGTGCTTGTGATCATGTCTAGCACAAATATCGTGGTTAAAATACAAAGACGTGGAATGCACATATTTCTTTATGTCTAACAGCTATATAAAATAAAGCTTAACAAAAAGTTACTAGCGGAAAGCAAAAACTTTTTAAAAGTCTTTTAAAAAGACTATTGTTTTAACATTTATTATCATTCTTCTTTAATAAAAAAAAGGAAGTTTAAAAAAAAAACATTTTTACTTTCTACAGTACTAATCCCTGGGCCCTGGGTCCTTTTCAGACACTTTTCAGATAAGAGCCAAACATCTGTATTTTTGAGGCAATTCAGGTGCGGCTGGTCCAGAGACCAACGTGGAAGAGCATCTGCCCCACCCATCACTCGCTCCCTGGCAGTGGCAGACCCCACACTCTCCCTGAGGTAGAAGGACAAGCCCCTGCGGACCAGGTGCTGGGTCTCCGTCCTCACATCCGGAAGTTGCCGGCTCAGTCCCTGGTGGGCTCATCACTCTGGTCTCCACCTGGGATGATATGCCGCCCCATCCTCGTTCAGAATGAGAACAGGCAGATGGCAGGTGGTGGGGGTGGGCAACTTCACCCAGAGCCGTAGTGTCACCTGCAGAACACAAAGCTTGGAGGGTTTTGGGGTGGGCCTCTAGAGAAAAGTCTTAAATAGGTCCAGGGTGGTGGTCTCCATTAAATTCTGTCTTCTCTCTGAGTTGGAAAGAGTTTCTCTTCATAGGGCCATGGCCCCCAGGTGCCCCCTGATTGCTCAGTGGTTTACTTTTTCTAGCACTATTCCCTCCCAACTCCAGGTTAAAGACCATGGCAATATGGGTGATATGGGTAAGCACAATACATCAGTCAGAATTCTCCCAGATTTTTTTCTATTGGAACATGTTATGGATCGAACTGTGTCCCCCAAAATCTATGTTATAATATTTAACTCCTGGAACCTCAGAATGTGATTTTCTTTGGAAATAGGGTCTTTGCAGATGAAATGATTGTAGTTAAGTCAGGATAGAGTCATACTGGAGTAGGGTATACCCCTAATTCAATGTGACTGCTGTCATTATAAAAAGGAGAAATTTGGATGTATACATACCCACACACACACACACACACACACACACACACACACACACACACACACAGGTACACAGGGAGAACACCATGTGAAGATAAAATAGAGATCAGGGTGATGCCTCTACAAGCTCAAGAACACCAAAGATTGCCAGCAAGCCTCCAGCGATGGGAAAGGAGCCCAGAACAGACTCTTCCTCACAGCCTCAGAAGGGACACACCTTGCCAACACCTTGATCTCAGACATTTTCTGCTCTCCAGAAGAACCAGGAGAGAAATTTCTGTTGTGTGGCACAGAATGGTAGTGAGACATTCCTGTGTCTTGTGCCAAGGAACTGAAGCCATGGAATTCAGAAGCTGCTTCTGATTCTGTTCCTTGGACCATAAAGATGCTCACATCCTATTGGAGAGAACCAAGTCAGGAAGCAGCAATAAATGAAAATGAAAACAGAAGAGAAATTCGACAGTGATTAAATCCTGCTTCCAGCCTGCAAAACTCCACTTTCTTGGACAAGCTCTGCATTCTTTCTTGGATTCTAATATCCTTCCAACAATGCATTGTGGAGAGTAGGATTCTTTGGGTGGCAAGTGACAGAAACCCTATTACTGTGCATGCTTTCTGAGAAGGATGATCACTTGGCTGTTGGACCTTCCATTAGTCTGTTTTCATGCTGCTGATACAGACATACCCAAGACTGGGAAGAAAAAATACTTAATGGATTTACAGTTCCACGTGGCTGGGGAGGCCTCACAATCATAGTGGAAAGCAAGGAGGAGCAAGTCACATCTTACATGTAGGGTGGCAGGCAGAGAGGGAGCTTGTGCAGGGAAGTTCCCATTTTTAAAACCTCCAGATCTTGTAAGACTCATTCACTATCACCAGAACAGCACAGGAAAGATGTGCCTGCATAGTTCAATCACCTACCGCCAGGTTCCTCCCCTGACATGTGGGAATCGTGGGAGTTAAAATTCAAGATGAGATTTGGATGGGGACACAGTCAAACCATATCAGACCTATAAAGGCCCAGATCATGATCCTAGACCTAAATCCTAAAACAGACCCTACTCTGAATGCTTTTGCTGCACCTGTCAGTTCTCCTGTTTCTGCCCCATATCCTGGCCAAGACACAACACTGTGGCTCCTCCTGTGCAGACATGAAAGCTCCCTTCCCAAAAAGGGCCACTTCTGCTTCCTCATGCAGCAAAATCTCTGCAGCCACGTGATCAGGGAGACAGAATCCTTCTCTCCCCTGGGACTAAAATGTGATTGGTCTGAACTAGTTCTTCCCCTGGCCAAGGGCCAGTCTAGTCAATGAAAGGTGATCCACTATGGCCACTGGAGCTGAGGAACACTTGCTGTGGTGTGGGTTTAGGGGATACATTTTCCTCCCTAGTTTGAAAAATAAAACTAAGTATGAGTCACGGGGGACCCAGGTATGCCTATGAAGCCTGAAATTATAGCAGACGTCCTCCACCCTGGAGGCTGATATGCCTGGGTGTTGCTGATAGAAGAGTGAAAGACAGGAATCTTCCAGGCCTTTGCTGATGCCATCGTTACACTGAAACTGAGGACTCTATAAAACCACCCTGCCGCTTGTCTTCTTGTTTATTAGTTAACAAGCATCTTATGTTGATGCTTTTTATTCAGGGCTTCTATTACTTGCAGTCTGATGAAGTTTGGATCTGTGTCCCTGCCCAAATCTCACGTCAAATTGTAATCCCCAAAGTTGGAGGTGGATCCTGGTGAGAGGCGATCGGATCATCGGTGTAGAGTTCCTCTTTGGTGCTGTTCTCAAGATAGCGAGTGAGTTATCATGGGATCTGGTTGTTTAAAAGTGTGTAGCACCTTTTCCCTCTCTCTATTCCTCATGCTCTGGCCATGTGAAGACATGCCTGCTCCCCCTTTGCCTTCCACCATGATTGTAAGTTTCCTGAGGCCTCCCCAGCCATGCTTCCTGTACAGCCTGTGGAATGGTAAACCAATTAAACCTCTTCTCTTTATAAATTGCCCCATCTCAGGTATTTCTTTACAGCAGTGTGAGGACAGACTAACACATATTCAAAAGCATCTTAACGCAAATACTTCTCAAAGCACAAATACACAAAAGTGGAGATGTGCTGCATCAGCACCACGGACAGGTGGGATGCTGTCCGTGGTGCTGATGCAGTTTGGCTGCAGAGAGTATGCTCAGATAGTCACCCAAGCACGCAAACATCCAGCAAGTGTTTGCATCTCCTACGAGATCCTGTTCTGCAGCCTCTACCTCCAAGGCTGAGCCATGAGGCTTCTTGCCTCGAGGAACCGAGTCTCAAGGAATAAAGAGCCCATCCATCAACACTTTGTCTTGGAACTGAGTTTATTAGAACTCTTCAGCAAAACAAGGGAAGTGAAACCTAGATGTTGCCCTGAGAATGGTACTTCCTATGTTGTCTTATCTCATAGGACATATCAGGACCAAGCCTAGAGGTCACATTGAGCATCTTCCCCAGTAGAGGGGACTCTCCTGCTGCCTGTTACATGTAGGGCAGTTTGGTGCATCCAGTGACCTTTCTGCTCTGGAGTATTGAGGGGAAGAAGAGTTGATAAGAAGGTCCATGGTCCTACCCAGCATAGACACCATGAAAGCCTCAACTTTTTATCCAAACGAGACCCTAAGTTTATGTAAAGAGACTGCTGAGGTTTTCAGGGAGCAATATAATGCACCTTTCCTTATCTTTCTGCATTAGTTTCCCAGGGCTGCTGGAACAAAATATCACATATTAGGTGTCCTGGAGCAAAAGAAATGTATTTTCTCACAGTCCTGTAGGCTAGAAGCCCAACAGGAGTGCTGGAAGAGCTGCTCCTTCTGTGGCTGGGAGGGAGAATCTGCCCCACACCTCTCTCCTGCTTCTGGGATTTACTGACAATCTTTGACATTCCTTGGGTTGTGGAAGCATCTCCCCCCCATCTACATTTACATTCATATTGTGTTATGCCTGCGTGTGTATCTGTGTCCAAATTTCTCTTTTTATAAGGATACCAGTCATACTGGATTAAGGCCCATGCTAATGGCCTCATCTTAACTTGATAACCTGCAAAGACCCTATTTCCAAATAGGAAGTGGGAGGCTAGGACTCCAGTGCATCTTTACTGGGGACACTATTCAACCTGTAATACTTCTCAGGTTCATAATGAATGGTTTGAGAGGAAAATGCATGTGTCAGATGCAGAGAGACCAAAATGCAGCTCTTGGCTGCTGGTAAAGTCAGTTGGGAGTGCAGTTTAGATAAATAACCAAAACAGGCTCCACAGCCTGGTGGTGGCCCCTCAACACTCCAGGGAAAGTCGGTGCACAGTGGAGCATGGACAATAGCACAGCCCCTTTGTGGTCAGGCAAATGCAAAGTCAAGCAGCTGAGCCTTCTCCCAAATTCACCCGTCAGAGGATTCTCTCCTCCCTTAGCCCAGGGGAGCTTCTGGTGAAGTTCTCTCAAGAGCCCACTTGCTCCTTCCTTCCCACTTACCCCATCTTGAAACCCTCACCAGCTACCCAGCAAAGTAGGATAGGGGAGGTAAGCCACACACTTAGAGAGAAATAAAGAAGCTGGATTTCCTTGAATATATGGGCATGACATTAATAGACTGGAAACCCATACGTATAAATAAAAACAATCACATGATTCAAAATAACATACATTATAATATATGTTAATAGCCTGTGCAGTGATTCCAGACTGACAGAAATATGCTCTGAAATCACCAGGGCAGGACTATGCCTCATGACAATCAGCATGGACATCCACCTCCCACTGTCGCTGATGCAAGTAGGTCCTGAATCAATGTTTAATATTCCTACGGATGAGTGCATATGGAACGGAGGCCAGTCTGACGTGGTAATTAAATGTCTCTTTTCAATGCTTTATAATTAATTTTTTTTAATTTTATGAACCTAAATATAAAATGTAAGAAATGAAATGTGTGAGCAAATAAAAAAGTGAATTTAATAAAAAATTAACACAAAGGAGTTTGGTCAAACTGTGAAGGCTGAGGTGACAGTCCCCACAAGGCTGCCCTCACTTTGGACATCATCTGTAAGGTTGGGGATCCCAGGGTCACCCTCATTTCAGACCCCTTGACTAAAAATTTGGAGGTGTGTCCCCGCAACTACCTTCAATTTTAATAACTCACTAAAATAAATCACAAAACTCAGGGGAGTGCTACGCTTACAATTGCATTGTAATGACAGCAAAAAGATACAACTTAGAGCCATCTAAGGAAGAGACACAGAGCTGGGGCATCTGGGAAGCCCTGCATGGGGAGGTGTCATGGGCTCTGGTTCCTCTCCGACTAGTGACAATATGTGACAAGTATGGCCAACCCGGAAGGCCACCTGAGTGTCAGCATCTATGGTTGTATTGAGGTGTGATACAGTTTAGCTGTGTTCCCACCCAAATCTCACCCCCAACTGTAGCTCCCATAATTCCCACGTGTTGTGGGGCGGACCTGGTGGGGGGTAACTGAATCACAGGGTGAGTCTTTCTCATGCTGTTCTCATGATGGTGAATAAGTTTCACGAGATCTGATGGTTTTATAAGGGACAGTTTCCCTGTGCACGCTCTCTTGCCTGCAGCCATGTAGGACGTGACTTTGCTCCTCCTTCACCTCCTGCCATGACTGTGAGGTCTCCCCAGCCATGTGGAACTGTGAGTCCATAAAGCCTCTTTCCTTTATGAATTATTCAGCCTCAAGTTTGTCTTTATTAGCAGCATGACAATGAGCTAATACAAGGTGGATTAAACCACTGGTCATGTGACTGAACTTAAACTCCAGCCCTCCCCTCCTCCATGACGTGGAGCTCATTTCCTATCTCCCAAAGCCCCCACCCTCTAATCACATGGTTGGTCTTTCTGGTGTGCAAGGCTCCATCCTGAGTCATCTCATCCACGGAAAGTCTTGAAGGGCCTGCCCTAAGCCACACCATGAGCACGAGCACAGACTCTCATGAACAACACAGCTGCTCCTATCACTTGGGAAATGCCAAGGGGTTAGAGGTCACCTCCCAGGAGCCAGGACAAAGCCCAGACCTCTGAAGAAGTGGGAGCTTAGTCCTCATTACAGAGTTATCATAGCCTTCAACCCTATCGCAACAAAATAAATAGTTGTCATGTAAACGTCTGTATTCAGAAGTGAAAGACCCTTTGACGGAATGATTAAATTTAGTAGGATCTAGCTTTGAGTCGCTTCAGAGGAGTTCCCACTCAAACTAATGTACTGTAAAAGACATCAAATTCTAGCCTATTTTCTGTACATCCAAGGTGATGAGTAAGACAAATCTGTGACAACAAAGTTATTGAACATTTATAAAGATGTGGATGTAAATGACGTCATGTTGATGCTGAAGAATGACTGCCTGGAACAATTTCCATCAATAAAGAGCACTCAGCAGCATGACTCGGTGATTCACTGGGCGGTTACTCAGCATCGGCTGTTTGCAAGATAGTGATGAGCTTTACAAACATTCACCTTCCTTTGGAGTTCTTAATTTTTACCACCAGATTATTCCAAAATGAGAACCCCTCCTCCCCAACCTTCTTGGAGAACTTCAAAGCATGATCAGTTAGTTTTTAAACACCCAAATAACAACCTCATGTGTGTGTTTAGAAGAAGTCCCACTCTGTGGCTCAGGCTGGAGTGCAGTGGCATGATCTTGGCTCACTGCAACCTCAGCCTCCTGGATTCAAGTGATTCTCCTGCCTCAGACTCCCGATTAGCTGGGACTACGGGCATACACCACCACACCTGGCTAATTTTTGTATTTTTAGTAGAGACAGGATTTCATCATGTTGGCCAGGCTGGTCCTAACCTCAAGTGATCGCCTGCCTTGGCCTCCCACCAAGTAACAATCATTAACTGCCAAAAGTAAATTTGCTAAAAAGTTTGCTGAAGAAACATAACACAAATCTCAGGCGCTATAGGTTGAATTGTGAGCCCTCCACACTCTTAAGTTGAAGTCCTAAGCCCCAGTACCTGAGGTTGGGACCTTATTTGGAAATAGGCTCATTGCAGGGTCATTAGTTAAGATGAGGTCACACTGGGTAGGGTGGGGAGTTATCCAATCTGGCTGGTGTCCTTGTAAGAAGAGATTAGGACACAGACATACACAGAGGGATGACCCTGTGAGGACACAGGAAGGAGATGACCACCTACAAGCCAAGGAGAGAGGCCTCAGAGGGAACCAGCCTGCCCACACCTTGATCTCAGACTTCTGGCCTCCAGTACTGCGGGAGAACACAATTTTACTGTTTAAGCTGCCCATTCTGTGCATTTTTTTTTTGGCAAAGTAATGCAGTGGATACACAGGGACCGAAGACGCTTTCTAAAGGGAAAACTACCCGTAAAGCAAATCTATCTCCCTGAGTCCTGAGTTAGGAAGGCACAGATGAGCATGAGCTTCTCACAGAGATACACACAGACAAGAAATGCCGGTTCACCACTTTCAGCTGCGTGCTGACAGCACTGTCATCTTTCTTCTCTTCCTTTCAGTTTGGAAAATTCAGCATCATTGATTAGCGCCCATACCCCAGCCCTCAGGCTTGCATTTTGACCAATATCTGACTTCTCAAGGTGAACACTGATAGCCCCCCGAGCCCAGATCCTGGAGGCCCCAACACAGCCACTGCACCTCATATCTAATGACAATCAGAGAAGAGAGAATGCGAGGAGAAAAGAAATTGACCACAAATTAATAGGAGAATTAGGGGATAGAGGTTATAACATTATTCCAAAATATTATTACTTTAATGTGTGACATTGTTCTCAACCCCATCAAAGAGGTAGAGGGGAAAGACAGGAGAAAGAAGAAGTCAAGAAGAAAAATTGTGCAACACTGATCCATCTTGTTTCCACAACATTGGGCTTCAGACATAAAATCAATATACAATCACTTAAGGAAATTTGAAAAATGCTGTGAAGATTAGGAATAGAGCTCAAACTTCTCATCAACCCACACAAAGACAACCAACATAGTGTTTAGGTGTAATACTCAGTACAGGTCATCTGTATGTCCCCTCCTCCTGCTCCTCCTCCTCCTCCTGCTCCTCCTCCTCCTCCTTCTCCTCCTCCTCCTCTTCTTCCTCCTTCTCCTCCTCCTTCTTCTTCTCCTTCTCCTTCTCCTCTCTCCTTTTTGTTGAAACAGTTTGCTCTGTTGCTCAGGCTGGAGTATAGCACTCACTGCAGCCTTGACCTCTCAGGCTTAAGCTATCCTCCCACCTTGGCCTTCGAGTAGCAGAAACCATGGGCATGCACCACAACACTTGGCTAATTAAAAAAAAATTGTAGAGACAGATTCTCCCTATGTTGCTGAGTTTGGTCTCAAATTCCTGGGCTCAAGGGATCCTCCAGCCTCCGCCTCTCAAAGTGCTACAATTACAGGCATGAGCCACCGTATCTGGCCATATATTCTTTTTACTAGGTATCATGTTGGTGAAATGTTTCTTTATTGTGATAAAAAAATTATTCAAAACATTGTTCACGCAGCTGCACAGTAATCCATCATGTCAATGATCCACAATCAATGTCTCCTCTAATTATAGGAATTAGGTTTTTCCACTTGTTCCTTATTTTAAGTAACAATGCTATTAATGTATTTGCACACAAAACTTTATCTGCATCTATAGTCATTTCAGCAGAGCAGGTTCTCAGAAGGGAGATTGCTGAGTGATGGACATTGTATGACTATGCTGAGATCAGCTGCCACTCAGTGGAAAGTCTGTGGATTCACATAACAGCCAGCAAGGCACAGCAGGGCCAGTCCTGCTGAGACGCAGGACATTCATTTCTAAAGTTAGAGCAAAGGGAAACAGATTTCGCTTAGAGAACTTTACAATCACTCCTGAAATATTCATTAACATCTGGAAATGTTACGGTGAGCCAGAATTACTCACAATGCCTCCAGCCCTGGCATCATGACCTCGCAAGGTCAGGGGAAGAGACTCATCCCCCTCTCCTCCCATCTCCCTTTATAGCTGAGGCCTCAACAGCTCCCACCTGGATGCAGCTCTGGAGCCAGGGGGCCTGTTAGCTCCTTTTGCCTGTTCAGGGTCTCACCCAATCAAGTCCAGGGAAAGAGAAAACATGTTTTCTCTTGGCACTTGCTAATTTCCTCCTTTAACAGAAGAAAAATTTATTTGTGTTCTCTGTAGGCAAATGCATTTGGCTTCTGAATAAAATCAGGAGAATCCAGGTGTTTCCAGGCACCCTGGGCACCTGAATCCACAGCTTCGTGTGGCCTGGCTGCTGGGCAGGGACTAGTTTAGCTGAGTGTTCACATTTTACTCCTTTGTCCTCATTCTGTCTGCTGGGTTGGGTATCCATCCTCACTCTCCTTTTGCCATGGGCAGCAGGGCTAGAAGTTTATGCTTCTGAGCAAAACAACCCAGTCTCTGCTCAGGAAAATATAAAGTGGCCGTAAATTCAAAAGAGGCCAGGGACCCTGGAGGGTCTGCTCAGTGGGGTCTCCACACAGTTTCAAGGTAGTTTCACTCCAAGGGAGTCACTGCTTTCAGATGGGCAGGCTCCCTCGAGGACAACCATTCTCATTAGAAGGAAAGAAGGGTGTTCTCCATCCAGGCAGGGGTATGACGGGCACTCCTTTGGACTTCCGGGTTGGAAGAAACTGCTGAGTCCTCCCAAGATGTCCCCAGTACACATGGCTCCTCATGCCCACATCTTGGACCCCCAGGTCATAGAGTGACAGGTACAGACCACGGAACTTGGCATCTAAGGGACCTGGAAATCTCTCTGACCCTGCCACTTACTGCAGTGTGACCTCAAGTTGTCATTGACCTTGTACATCCAGTTTCCTGGGATGAGGGACTAATGAGATCACTCACAGGCACAGCTCTCCAGTGAGCCCTGGAACAAGCCCTTATAGACACGAGCTCTCTGACCGATGCCCCACAATGGTCCCCTTAATTTGCCCAGCCTGGAACTCACTTCCTGCTGGTAAGAGTCTTAGCACATGAAAGCTTCATTGCTCAACTAGTGCAGGTGCACCTGGGAAAGGACACAGGACAATGGGGAAGGGGCTTCACATAGAACCAGGCACACCTGCCCCCTTTTCTGTGGTATAAACACAGCCTGGGATGTCTTTACAGCACGAGGGGGCTTGCAAGACAGGGATCACTGTTCTCCACAGCTCAGCTGAACCTCAGGGCACAGGGCCATGTTTGATACACCTGCTCCTCTCTCCCGGACCTCTATCCCAGGCTGCCTTGGAATTCACTCAGAAACCAGCCTCATCCCTTGAGTGTGATTTGGAGGCCCAGGCCTGGAGAAACAGCCCCAAGAATTCCTGTTTCAGCTGGGCACACACAGGGCAGGTCCCACACCAGTGGGTTTGATTAGGCACACCCATTCAAGATGGGCCTGGGGTCGCCTGTTTCCTCCCTTCCTTCCTCCTCCCTTCCTGCTTCCTACTCTTCTTTCCTGCATCCCTTCCTTCCTTTGGGGTTTTCTTGCTGTTGTTCTTTAAAGTATAATTTACATACAGTAAAATGCAAAGGTCAAGGGTAGTCTTACATAAGTTCTGACAAATAAACATACCCATACAAACATCAGCCCCATCGAAATAGAGAACGTTTCCAGTACCCTGGAGAGCTCCTATGCTGTCTTTCCGCTGAGTACCCTAACACAGCCCCCTCAAAAAAGCGCTGTTCTGCTCTCTGCCACCATAGGTGCTCTCCATCTTCTGGAACCTCCTGTGAATGGAATCACACGGCAGGCAGTCTTCCAAGTCAGCTCCTTCACTGCACCATGCTTTTGCGATTCTTTCCCGTTGTGTGAGTCATAGGTTGCCCCTTTATTTCCGAGGAGTGTACACAATCTTCTTCTCCCCTCACCTGCTTGATGCACATTTGGGTTGTTTCCCATTTAAAGTGACTGAATAAGATGCTATGGACATTTCCATGCACCTTTGGGTGGGCATACATTTTCATTCCCTAGTAAATCCTTAATCCCTAGGAATGGAGGCGCTAGGTCATAGAGAAGATGCAGGCTGAACTTTATAAAACCTGCCAAACAAAATTACCAGACTGTTGGGGTCATTCCGCATGACCCTCACAGCATGTTAGAGTTCCTCCAGCTTCATGGCCTCAGTCCTCAGGGTTCTCTGTGTAGCACCATCACATCCTGGGTGACCGTCCTGCTAGGACACTCGTGGGTTTCACTGGGGCAGAACCCAATCAGGGATTGGTTGTCTTCAAGAGCTGCAGCAATGAGAATAAACAGCAGAGAACAGACCGATGCACTTTCAGATTCTTAATCAGCAGTGAGCCAAGGATTGGGGGCTCCCTTTCTAGCAATGTCTGCTGATTTAGTCCATTTTTCTAGTCAAAACTAATGAAAGCTCATGGCCATCGATACACAGCTGAAAGGATTTGCACTTTTATCCTTTCCAAATCTCACGCTGAAATGTGATTTCCAGTTTTGGAGGTGGGAGGTATTGGATCAAGGAGGTGGATCTCTCATGAATAGCTTAGACTTTGGTGATGAGTGAGTTCTTGCTCAGTTAGTCTGTGAGTTAGTCCATGTGAGATCTGGTTGTTTAAAAGGGACTGGGACCTCACCTTATCTCTCTTGCTCCTTGTCTTGCCATGTTATACCTTCTCCCACCTCATCTTCTGCCATGATTGTAAGCTCCCTGAGGCCTCGTCAGAGGCAGACACTGGCACCATGCTTCCTGTACAGCCTACAGAATTGTGAGCCAATTAACTTCTTTTCTTTATAAATCACCTAGCCTCAAATATTTGTTTGCAGCCATGCAAGAATGGACTAACACAGCCTCCCTTTTGGGGAAGACAGCCTCAGGAATGGCATCTAAGATCAGGGACTTAGTTCTCAGATGGGTTCCCCTCCCCCACCCTCTCCCTACCTCACTGCACCCCATCTTGGCCAAGAGGTGGAGCCTGGGGTCCCACTGTCCAGCTAGAAGTAATCCTGCCTCTTACTAGCTGGGAGAGTTTAGGCGATTTATTTAAGATCAGTGTGCCTTCGTTTCCTTGGACATAACATAAGGACAATGAAAGTGCCCACCTACGGGGTGCTGGAAAGACTCCATGAGGGAGCTCACGCCCAGCACACAGGACAGCATCTGATATGCAGGCAGCATGATGATAGTGGCAATGGTGATGACTATATTGATTTCAACAATGGCTACAGCACTTGATCTTCTCATCTGGTTGACTACCCCCCACCTCTCACTTCCAGCTCTGGTCCTGATGATGGAGAGGCCTCAGACCTCCAGGGTAATCTTTCACAACACAAGAGAGATTATGACATACCCTATGTGAAGTTAACCAGTGGTTCCCCTTGTCTTCAGGATTAAATCCAGACACAATGACCTAACTCAGCGGAGTCCTCTGAGATCTGATGCATGCTGATTTTCCAGCTCACCACCCCAGCAAACTCACACAAACGCTGTGGTCCAGCCATGCAGCCAAACACCTGCAACTCCCCCTGTCCCCATAACCCTGGGCTTCTCACCCCAGTACGTTTGTAAATGTTCCTACCCTGCCTCTGCCTGGCTAATTGTCATGCTCTTTTCAAGGTTAAGTTTCCTTCAAGGAGCCTTTCCTGACTTCCCCAGATATAATCACTTCTTCCTCAGGGTTAGAATAATGCATCATGCATACTTCTGGTCTGGCTTTTGCACATTGCTGTGATCCTTTGAATACAAGTGAGGTCGTCGTGAGCAAAAAGGTGACTTACCATTTCTGTCCTACCTGGCACACAGAACGGGCTCAACAATCATTGCTGAACAGACAACTGGGTGGACGGGTGGATGGATGGATAAATGGATGGACAGATGGATGGATGGATGGATAAATAGATATATGAATAGTCTGATAGGTAGATGGATGGTAGAGGATGAGCGAGTGGTTAGATGGGTGGATGAATGAATGGATGGATTGGGGAGTGGATGGATGGATGGATGGATGGATGGATGTAGATGGGTGGATGTGGGGTAGATGGGTAGTTACACAGGTGGGTAGATGAAGTATTGGTTGGGATAGATGGACAGGTAGGTGGGTGGATTATTGGACAGTTGCAGTGAATGGATGAGTTGGTGGGCAGGTACCTGGGTGAATGGGTATATAGATGGGTGGATGGGTGGATTGTGGGTGTGAATGGGTGAATGTGTGGTTGAGGTAGATGAATGGGTAAATGAATAGATGGATGGCTCTGTGGGTGTGGGTGCATGAGTTGGTGGGTGGGTATACGGATAGATAGATGCATGGTGATATAGTTTGGGTCTGTGTCCCTGCCCACATCTCATGTCAAATTGTAATCTCCAAAGTTGGAGGTAGGGCTTGGTGGGGGATGATTAGCTCATGGGGGCAGATTTCCCCTTTGGTGCCATTATCATAATAATGAGGGAGTTATCTCAAGATCTGGTTGTCTAAAAGTGTGTAGCACCTTTCCCCTCTCTTTCTTCCTTCTGCTCCGGCTATATAAGATGTGCCTACTTCCCTCTCATCTTCCACCATGGTTGAAAGTTTCCTGAGACCTCCCCAGCTATGCAGCCTGTACAGCCTGTGGAACTGTGAGCCAATTAAACCTCTTCTCTTTGTAAATTATCCAGTCTCAAGTACTTTTTATAGCAATGTGAGAATAAACTAATATGCATAGGTGGGTAGGTGGGTGCCTGAGTTGATGGGTGGGTAGATGAATAGATACACATGGGTTGGTGGGTGGGCAGATGGGTTGGTGGGTGGCTGGGTGGTTGGCTGGATGGATATATGGATGGGTTGGTAGGTGCATGCATGGGATGAGGGGTGGGAGGACAAGTGAGTGGATGGATGGATGAAGAGATGGATGGGTTGGTGGGTGGGCACATGGGTGAATGGGTGGATGAATGAGTGGATATCAGGTTGGGTAGACAGAGGGGTGGCTGAGGTAGATGGATGGACAAATGAGTGGACACATGGGTAGATGGATGGATGAATAGGTGGGCTTGTGTGTGGATGCATGAGTTGATGGGTGAGTAGATGGATAGATAGATGCATGGGTTGGTGGGTGGGTGGGTGGGTGGATGGATGAGTGGATGGATGAATAGATGAGTGGGTTGGTAGGTGGGTGCATGAGTTAGTGGGTGGTTGGGTGGATGAGTAAATGGATGAATAGACAGATGGGTTTGTGGGTGGCTACATAGGTGAATGAGTGGATGGGTGGGTAGATGGGTAGATATGGGGTGGGTGGATGAGGATGGTTGAGGCAGTTGAATGAGCAAGAGGGTGGATGGATGGCAAGTGGGAGTGGTACAAACGAACTGGGTCTAGTGCATATGTCACAAAGGACATGGTGACATCCTCATGTCACATCCACTCTTGATATGGTCCCCTCTGTAGCAGGACTGCTCAGATACAGAGAGGTCCCTACAAAGCATCATTTGATCATATTTCTTAATAGTCAGACAAGAACAGAAGGAGGATGACCCCCTGCTTCACTTCCTTCCTGCATGAACCCATCCCTACCTCCACCATTAGACTAGGTTTCCCCAAACACCTCTTCTTGCTTGATCCTTTTCCACAATCCCCACTGCTTCCTCATTGCCCTCAACCATGTCTCTAGAATCTTAGGAAAAGGTGAATTAGGACTGAGGATTTTGGCTGCAGAATATTAGGAAACTGTGCCAGCAAATGACCCATCTCATACCATTGGAGTCAGGTGACAAACTCTCAGAAACAACAAAAACAAAAATAGAAACAGCAGCAAATATATATTGAGCAGTGATCACATGCCAGACACCTTACTAAGACTTCACACTCACTGCAGACACCGGAGGAGCAGCCTGCCAATTGCACATTTTTACTGGAGCCTTTGTCAAGAGTATAATTCAGCCTTTGGATCAATTCGATCTTGTGACCGTTGATTCTGCAGGTATCAGGCTGACTGGTGAGGAAGGTCACCTAAGGCCTTTCTCTCCTTACCCAGAGGTGAATGAATAATTATCTTTTGGCTGCTGCCATTGCGCCCTGCCCAGAGGAGAAAACAGATAACACCCACCGATCTGGAAGGAGGAAGAATGCAGGGACATTCCTGATGGGGGCGGAGGCAGAGCCTCTGTCTTCTTGTTTGGGCCCAGCGCCACCATGTCAGTGGTCAATTTACAGTGCTGGATTAGTAAACCCACTAGCATTCCTGCCACAGCCTCACAGAGAGCCAAGGCAGAGCAATGTGGTAATTAGTGCAGCTTGTCCTAAAAGCCAAATTTATGATGAGGAGATTAGCAGGGTGCAGAGCCCATCTGCAGCTTCTTTTGTGAACAGCCAAGAGCTTTATGGCCTCTGGAACAGGCCAGAGCAACCGTCCAAAGCTTCGTGCCAGGTTATGACCTGCCTTGCCATTCTTCCCACTGGGGTTAGCACCAAGGTAGCAGAGCTCTCTCCATAGGGCCACCCCCATCAACACAGCAAATGCTCCCATATCTCCCTTCTTTATAAATCTGTCCATAACCCCTGACAAGGTCTCCTTCCTTGATCAAACTTTAGCCAGGCTCCCCTGAGCCCTCTTCTTGACCTTGGCCTGCCTTTAGCAAGAATCCTGCTAAGTCAGGATTCTTGGAGAGAATCCCCCCACACTTGATGTCCAATCAAAGTCCTTGCCTTGCCTTTAACAAGGATCCTGTTAATCCAGTTTAACCAGAATCCCCTGATGTCTCCTCTTAGTAACTTTCTATCCCCTGACCCCCCTCACTCTGCTTGCTGGCTGTAAATCTCCACTGGTCCCTGTCGTACTCAGCATTGAGCTCAGTCTCTTGCCCCCATTGCAATCGTCTTAAGTGAAGTCTTCCTTGCTGTTTTAACAAGCGTCTGAATATTTTCTTTCTCTTACAACCCACATTTGTCTCTACTAACTACCCCACTTTTTGAGAATTTTTATCGCAAAACTTCACAGTGCCTCACTGTCTGAAGTCTCTGGAACTCATTCCAATTAGCCTTCTCTCCTCACTGTTTTATTAAATAGACTCCTGTCCAAGTCACCTGAGCTGCATGTAACCAACTCCAATGGCCATTTCTCTGATTTCATCAGCTTTTTTTTCAGCAGCAATGAATGGGGTGGCCCCTTCCTTCCATTCAACACTTTATTCTCTGGACTGCTATGATATCGCCCTGTCCTTGTCCTTTCTTGACTTCCCTGACTGTCCTTCTCAGTCTCCCAAGCATGTTGCTCATTGTCTCCCTGAATCCAAGTGTCTGACTACTCTGGAGCCCTTTCCCAGGCTCTCTTCCCTTCAATGTCTACCCTCTTGCCCTAGGAGAACTCAGATGATCCCAGGGCTCTAAATCCCATGGATATGCTGATGAACCCCCAGATTTATCTCCTGACTTCTCCCATGAGTTGAAGTCTCATATATTCAACTGACAGCTCAGTATTTGCAGTGGGATGTCCAATCAATCTCAAACTCACCTTGCCTAAAACAAAACCATCTATTTCCACTCTCCACCCCCCCACACACAACTATTATTCCACCATCTTCCCCACTTGGTTATTCATTCACTCAACAAATACCCATTGAATACCTACTACAGACCAGGTGCTGTTTTAGGTGCCAAAAACATTGTCATAAACCAAAGAGACAAAAATTCCTTCCAGCAAATGGCAGCACTGTGCACCCAGTTCCTCAAGCCAAAGGCCTGAGAACTATCCTCAATTCCTTTCTTTTAATATATTAGTGGTTCTCAACTAGGGCGATTTTGCCCCCCAGGGAACATCAGGCAAGGTCTGGAGGTGATTTAGGTTGTCATAACCAGGGAGAGAATGCTACTGTCACCTAGCTTGCAGAGGCCAGGAACACTGCTGAGCATCCCATAATGCAAAGGACCACGTCTCACAACAAAGAATGATCTAGCCCTCATCGTCAGTACTTCCAAAGCTGAAAACCCTGTCTGATATCCAGTCCATCAACACACATCACTGGTTTTGCTTCCAACAAACATCCCAATCTCACAACCTATCTCCACATTCATGGCCACCAATGTGGCACAAACTGTATTTCTCTGCTACAGGTTTGTTGCAATAGACTTTTGGACATCAAGTTTTCTTTCTTTTTCACTAGGCTTTATCTCCTTGTGATCAGGGGTTGTATCTTCCATTTATGCATCCTGGGCCACTACCAGAGGATTTGGCACAACCTCATGTGTAATGATAAATTATCATCACCAACATCACCATCACCATCATGATCTTCATCACACCATCATCATCACCATCCCCATCATCACTATCATCTTCGTCACAAAACTGCCACTCATTGTCATCATCACCACCATCATCATCACCCACACCTTATCATCACCACCATCACGTCACCATCATCACCATCACCATCACCATCATCACCAACATCAC
>NW_016107460.1:6303172-6317902 GCF_001604975.1 Cebus imitator | reverse complement strand
TGCACCCATCAACATTGAGTTGGGGGGTCACCTCCTCCAGGGAGCCTTCCCTGAACCCCGAAGAGAGCCAAGCAGCCCCCTCTGTCTGCATCTTTTTATCCACGTGCCTTCTCTGGTGGGGCTTTCCCTGGGATCCACGAGGCAGACCTGCTTCCTCCAGCTCTTGGTGTCTGTGCTCCATGGAACATCCCCAGACAACCCCCAGAAGAACAGGTGAGTTCTTCAGCACTTTCATTCTCCCTGATAACACAGTGGGGGAGGCTCGCAGCCCTCCCTGGTCCCTCTGGGAAGCCTCCTGAGGGACAGCGCCATTCTCAGCTGACCCCGGATGGAGGGAGGAATTTGGTGTCAGAGAACCTGCAGGGCAGGCCACATTGGTCCCACCATCTTCACAGGTCCCATCTCGCTCTCTTTCTCCCCACCTGCCAGGGAACTCAACCAGAAACCAGGGGCCACCCTCGTCTTACCCTGACCCCCCACAACCATCCCCAGGAGCTTCAGGCTTAGCCTTGTAAATAGTTCCCTTCTTGTCCCCTTATCTCCACCTTCCTCAGGCACAAGGTACCATCACCTCCCTGCTATACTCTGAAAATAGCCCAACTCGTCTCTGATTTACTCTTTCAATTCTTCCCCGCCGTGGTGTAAGTCCAGAGTGGCGCATCGGAAACACACATCTGAGCACAGAGCTTCTCAGGCGTGAGCCTGCCATCATGGTGGCACCGTAAGCCGACACATTCCTCAGCCTGGCCCGAAGCTCTGCCAGTTCCCCCAGTCAGGCTCCACGCTTCCGTGGCACGACGTGGCCAAGAGCTGCAGATCTCCTTCTAGCTGGCAGGAGACAGAATCTTGCCGTGTTCTCTTCTTGGACATATGTGCATCCATGTGCCAGCAGCTAGCAGCTGGTGACAAATTCCAAGGGGGACGCCGCGGAAAGCCTGCTTGGAAGTGTCTGCAAACCCAAACGTCACCTGCAAAGTGGGCTGGTCCTGGCCTTGAGGCACCAGCCCTTCACCCCTCCCCAGCACCCACATGGCTCTCCCTGCAGCCTTCCTTCCTGAGGACCCGGTTCGCAGCAGCCGCAGCCTGAGCAGCCCTCCCCGGCTATGTTCAGATCAGTGTCAGCGTGGAAGGGAACACGAGGCCTCAGCCACACTTTCAGCGCCGAAGCTGGATTCCCGCGCCTGCCTCTCCCCTGGCCATCTGTTAACGGCCGCCACGGTGAGTGGCATCCCTAGCCGCAGAAAGCTGCCTAGACCATGGAGAGGGGTTTGTGATGTCTTGGCAGACCTGTCGCCTCACACACCACCATATGCCTGAAGGATATGGCTCTTGGTGTCTGAGCTCCCTGGAACATCCCTAGATAACCCCCAGAAGAACACATAAAAAAAGATGTGCTCTCTGTCCAGTAGGTGTTCAGGTGGTGTCCCGTGCCCAGGACAAGACAAGCAATCTAACAGGAGTGTCCCACACAGAGATCCTGCAGGTGACCCCAGCAGCCCTCGGAAGCGGAGGACAAGGACACACAGGGCCGGCCAGCCCCTCTCACCTGCCCGGGGCAGAGTCCCACCATGTTGTGTCATTCCCAGAACTGCGGATTCACCGTGGAGCTGAAGTCTTCCTGGAGACCGAGGACAGTGGAGAAAGGGTGACACTTTCCAGTATGCTTTGATGGTTCCCAGAGCTCTCCAGGGTTCCCAGGCTGGAACCTGCGGAGTGGCCCGTGTGAAAGTATGGGGACTGCTGGAGCAAAGCACCAGGGCTGAGCTTTGACCAGTAGCCATGCCTGCTCTCAGCCTGGAGGCCAGAAATCTACGAGCAAGATCTGGGCTGCTGAGGCTCGGAGGGAGAAGCTGTTCCCCGCCTCTCGCACCTCCTGATGGCTGCCAGCAATCCTTGCCACTCCTTGGATTACAGAAGTGTCCTTCCAGTCTCTGCCTTTGTCCTCAGGTGGTGCTCTTCCTATGTGTGTCTGTGACCAAATCCCTGGTTTGTATTAAGACCCAGCACCCAGAATTATGGCCACTCTTTTGGCCTCATCTTAACTTTATTGGGCCTGTCAAGACCCTATTTCCAAATCAGGTCACATTCACGGGGCCTGGGCATTAGGACGCTAACCTGTGAATTTCAGGGGGATACTATCCAACCCATAACAAAGTTTTTTAAAGTAGAGCTCCCAAGCCCACCTGCAGAGGTCCTAATTCATCTGCACCTGTGTGAAATCCTCACGCCACACATATCCCACAATGTGCCCTCACCGCCGTGCTCTGCCCTGCTCACCCTGAGCCCTTTCACCCGTGTCCCTGCAGGCCAGGCCCAGAGAGTGTCTTCCTTTCCTCAGGCCCTCCGTGTGTGTCCCTGCACCGGGGTGCCTCTGCCTGGACCCCCTCCACCCATGCTGTCTCTGGATCCTCCACTGTCTTAATCTGCTCAGGCCCCCACAGCAAAAGCCTGTAGACTGGGGGGCTCACACGACAGAAATGCACCTGCTCTCGGCTCCGCAGTCTGGACATCCAAGCTCAAGGCGCAGGTAGATGTGTGGTGTCTGGTGACAGCTGCTTCCTGGATTTCAGAGGCTGCGCTCTCACTGTGACCTCATGTGGATGGAGCCAGGGCTCAGGCGTCCTCCTGTATAAGGGCTCTTGACCCGCTGAGGGAACCCCACCCTCAGGACCTCAGCTAACCCTAATTCCCTCCCAAAGACCCCAGCTCTGGGTGCCTCACATTGAGGGTTACGTTTCAACATATGCATTTGGGGAACGCAGTCTATAGGACCCTCCTCTACGGCTTCAGCGCAATTTTACCCCCACCAACCAAAGCAGCCCTTGGGTCCGTCATCTGCCAGTCATGCTGCACCATAACACCTGGGCCCCGGGGCCTCTGCTGGTCTCAGCAGGTGGGAACCTGTCATGCCCACCTAGGTGGGGCCACAAGAATGGGCCACCAAGCTCCATAGGACAATCTGGGAGTGGAGTGGTAGCAAAGGGAGGGTGCCCAGGCTCTGCCCAGGCTCATGACCAGCTGTCTTTGCTTCTGCATCTTCCCACCCACTGCAGGCTCGTGAAGTCTCTCTGCAGCCCGTCCACTGCCCAAATTGCCATGTGGTTCCCACATCGTGTCCCTGCCCCATCCTGTTCCTATTTAGGGTACTCCAGGAAACAGCTAGAGATACGAGCCCCTGGAATGGAGGGAGAGAAGAAATCAATCCAATGACCAGTCGGGGGCAGGTCAGGAGAGACAGCTGACAAGGGCCAGGGTAACCCTCAGGGACAGCCCTGCTGGTGTCAGGCCAGGGAAACACCACTGC
This sequence comes from Cebus imitator, assembly GCF_001604975.1. Taxonomy (NCBI): domain Eukaryota; kingdom Metazoa; phylum Chordata; class Mammalia; order Primates; family Cebidae; genus Cebus; species Cebus imitator. Next base: position 6,314,598 of record NW_016107460.1, on the reverse strand, counting down.
TCTCCAGCAGCCAGAGATAGGCACCTGGCCAGGGGGACAGAGCATTCCCTCAGCCCTGGGACAGACCCTGCCCTACACTGCCCCTAGCAGGCCACGCCGTCATACCAATTCTTGGGGCCACAATGTCACTGTCTGTGAGCCAGAAAGTTGTTCAAAAGAACCCAGCTTTGTATAATATTTATATTGGCCTATGACTTACATAGATAGACATTCAAGAATAATCCAGCTAAAAAAGAGGGTTTTGTGGCTAGACTAAAATTTCTGACATTTGTTTCTGTATCAGTCCATTCTCACACTGCTATAAAGAAATACCTGAGACTGGGTAATTTATAAAGAAAAGAGGTTTCATTGGCTCACGGTTCTGCAGGCTGTGCAGGAAGCAGCTTCTGTTTCTGGGGTGGCCTCAGGAAACGTACAATCGTGGCGGGTCGGCGAACAGGGAGCAGGCACTTCACATGGCCAGAGAAGGAAGAGAGGGGAGGAGGCACTACACTCTTTTAAACAACCAGATCTTCCGAGAACTCACTCACTATCATGAGAACAGCACCAGGTGGGTGGTGCTAACCCATTCTGAAGGACTCCCCACCATGATCCAATCACCCCACACCAGGCCCCACTGCCAACACTGGGGATCACAATTTGATATGAGATTTAGGCAGAGACACAGATCCAAACCACATTGGTTTCATTCATTCATTAATCCAGAAACTATTCACAGAGCGCTTACTGTGCACCAGTGCGGCGCTGAGTACTGAAGATTCTCACAGTTTAGCAAACGGCCTCCGAAGCTAGGCACTTGGGGAGCTCTATAACTTTGGGCTAGTTAGGTTGAGGGCTATTTATTAGAATCTATTCCAGCTGCACCTCATGGAAGAGTCCAAAGCAGCAGAGTCTTAGAGAAGAATAGGTTTGTTTCTCTTTCTCCAGGGCTTTCAGTGGCCCTGCCACGTGAAATGCCACAGACAACTCCTTGCCTCATATTGCTCTGCTGTACATTGGTCTCCTCTCCTGGTATGACCTCATGGTCCAAAATGGCTGCTGTAGCTCCAGTCATCACATCCATATCCCAGCCAGCAGGGAATGGAATGTTCCCTCTCTTAAAAGCCACTTCCCAGAAGCTGCACATCCCACATCTACTTATAGTCCACGGGCTGCTGTGGCTACATACAGCAGCAAAGGAGGCTGGGAAATGTAGGCTTTATTCTGGGTCATCCTATGTCTAGTTAAAATTTGGGGGAATCTATTATTAAAAACAAAAAGGAGACAAGCAGCAGTCACAGATATTATCTCACGCATCCCTTTTAGCTCCCAGGCTGCGTCAAATAACCCATAAATGTTACTTACACTCAGTAAAATTCATTGGCCCAGCCGCGGGCAGGTATTTAATCAAATGAATGATTCCTCATTAGAGAGATAATGGATAAAAATGTGTTCACATGGCAGACATCCCAGGTAAAATATTTACATTTAACGGGGCCTTACCTAATTTTCTTCAATGAACATGGATCACTAGTAAAATTAACAGCTTTCAGATGGATGGATGGGGGACAGGTGCTTAGTCCAAAGGAATGACTCTGGTGCAGAGAACAGCAGACTCCAATGGCTGACAGGCGCGAACAAGGGCGAGACCTTCAGGACAACCGCGCCTCCTGCGCTGGCCTGTGGAAGGGAGGCAAGATCCTTGTCTCTTGAGGCCTGCTGGGAAACCGAGTTCAGAGACATCTTTTTCTTTTCTAGTCTGTGCCCATATTATACTGATGAACTAAGAGAAGGTTGAAGAGCAACACAAATCCCAGGGTGGCGATCCGAGCTGAAATCATGGAAACAGGATGCGCTTGGCATCCACGTCTAACCCAAACCGGGACCCAAGTCCCTTCCTTCCCGGGAGCAGAGCGGCGAGGAGTCAGTGGCCACCGTCCCAGGCTGGCTACCCCACTGAGTCTCGCTGGGCGTTGGAGGAGGCAACTCAAGCACGTCCTGAACAGGACTGGGGTGTCCCCCAGTGTCACATTTTGGGCTAACTTGGAAATGCTAAATCCCCGTTGCCCCTATGATGACTTGAATTTGTGTAGTCTCATGAGCTCGTCCTCGAAGGGAAGATAAAATCACAGAAAGGCGACACCCACCACCACCTCCAACTGACCTGCTCTGTCCTGGAAAGGATACTTTTGCAGAGAGGGCTTGGATTAAGTTCACAGGTGACTTAAATGGCTTCCAAAAGCTTCCAGCAAGAGGCCTCAGACGTCACCCTGCACAACCTCCAGACCACAAGTCCCCAACAAAATCAACGCTCGACTCAAAGACCGGCAGAGCCGGGCATCACCCGCATTTCGATCCCTGCTGAGCACTGTGCCAGGCTTTGTGCTTTCTCCAAGTCAGGGAAGAGGCGACGAGCTCCCAGGGTGATTTCCCAATGGCATTCAAGTCGCCCTGCGCCAGGCTGAAGTCACATGCAGGCGGGGCTCAGCCCACAGGGCTGAGGAAGCAGGGCTCCCCTCACGGCAGGGAAGACGTTTGTGTTTTCACCAGGCCCTGTCCAGAGTGCCCTTTTCTCATTCCCAAAATGCTGCTGGGTCTGACTGAGCCCAGGGCCAGCTGGGGACATTGCTGCAAGATGACCCCAAAGGTGGACACACAGCTGCCTTTATTCAAATTGCTCCTTTTCTGCACCAGGGTTTTCTCTGCCCTGCATGTAACTTTGGGGGTGACTAAGATGCTTCCCGCTCCTCCATGTCCCTCTCCCTTCTCTGCCAGCTGTGCCTGGAGCCTCCTCCTCCAAATGCCTGCCCTTTGGCTCTGACTTTGAACTTAGCAAGTCATACACAGGCCAGAGCCCCACAGAGCCTGCCGTCATCATTAGAAGACGGATTCGTTACCTGGGCTGAGTGCCATGAACTCGGCAGCTTAGGGTGACATGCGCTTCCTTATTCTCACTGTTCTGGAGGCCAGAGTCTGAAATCCGGCTGTGGGCATGATCATACCCCCTCCAGAGATAGGGGTGGATCCCTCCCGCCTCTTCCAGTTCCTGTTGGCCCTGATGACCTTGGAGGATGGCTGCATCACCCCATCTCGGCCTGTCTCCACACGGCCATCTCTCTCCCCTCTCTGTGTCTTCTCTTCTGTATCCTATAAGGACGCTTGTCCTGGGATTTAGGGGCCATTTAATAATCCAGAATGGTCTCATTTCAAAACCCTTAGCTTTTATCTGGAAAGACACCTTCAACTAAGATCCCATTCACAGGTTCTGGGGGTTAGAACATGGGGCCACCATTCACTGTTCTGTGGGAGTGGGCATTTGAGTGTCAGTGCAGGCTGAGAGCAGCGCTGTGGGGCAGAGGGCACCCATCCTAGCCTGGAGCCTCGGGAAAGAGGGACACACAGAGCAGGGCCCTGCCCGCAGAATTAGCCTCAAGGAGACAAAGAAGGCGGAAGCCGTGGCCCAGGGGCCAGGAGTGAGAGAGCGACTCCCTACGAGCCGGAGCCCTGGGGTTCATTCGGGGACACTGTGACTTGAGGCCTTTGAAGAGACCCAGCGCAGCCCCAAAGGGAGAGGGGCACCCTGCCGAGTGGTCCTTTAACACGCACAGTACAACTCCCAGCATCGGGTGGAGAAATCCTATTGAAATGTCCATGGGAAATGAAGTTGGGAAAATGTAATTACTTAAAATTGACCCTGAGCTCTGACTGGTCTGAGTAGACTGGGCTAAGCCCACATGATTAATCCAATTACACAAAACGGCTAAATGAACCCAGGCTGGGATTACACAGAAAGGAAGGCTGGCGTCTGTGGGCTGCAGTGCGGGCAGGCAGGGTGGGGAGTGGGCTTTGCCGCGAGCCTTCACAGCTGCAGCCTCCTGCCCCCGCCACCCTGGGAAAAGACAATGGCCCGGATTCTGGTCCCGAGGGAATCTGACCTCCGTGCCCTTCATCTGAGTGTATGTCTGAGAACAGAAGTGGAGAATCCTGTTATTCTATCATTGATTCAACATTTATGGAGCATTTTATTTCAAAAACTGGGACCGGCGTGGCTTGCAGGAGGCGCGTGGGTGGCCACGGCAGAAGGGCAGGCAGGGTGCAAGGGTTCCTCAAACACCAGCCTGCGGGAGCCTTTGGGACCCTGTGGAAATGCAGGTTCTCACTCAGCAGGGCGGGATGGGGCCTAGGCATCTGCATTTTTCACCCCCTCCCAGGGTGCTGGTACCGCTGGTCTCTGAAACTAGGCTGGTGAACTTTGCAGACAGCGGTGAGGGCTTTGGGGTATGTTCTAAGTACCCCGGAGTCAGGCAAAGTTGTTCCGTGCTACATTTGAGCCACTGGTGGGGGGCAAGGCCTGTGTGCTACAGGTGGGGTAGGCAGGAGAGCCCCAGGTAGATGGGAGGCCATCTGGAACCTTCTGGCCATCTGGGGAGCAGTGGAAATGGGCCAAAAATGGAGGGAGCTGGGGGCAGCCAGCAGCACTGGAGAGTCTTAGGTGCAATCCTGAAAGACCTTCCATCAGTGCCTGTTGGTCTGCACCCAGGCTGAGCCGAGGGAGACAGCGCCTAGGAAAACCCCTCCTCCTGGGTCCTGAGCTGGGCTCTGGTGCAGCCGGGTGAGCGTGAAGGTGGCCAAGGAGTTGCCCCAGCCCTCCAGCGGCGCCCACCCTCCTCCAAGCACATTCCACATATGCAGACACCCACCCCCCAGTCCCCCCAACTGCCTTAACCAGACGTGACAAGCTGGCCTGACCAGTTGCCAGTGAGGTCAGAATCTGACCTGAGAATTAAATGTTTTTCCTTTCCTCTGAATCCTTGCGTTTTCGTTTGTCTTTTGTTAGAGGCTGAGAATGCTCCTCATAAACTATCAAACCATCTCCATCTCTCCATTTCCCGAGTCCACGCACACCGCGCGCAGTCTTCCCTTTCTTTCCTTTGCAACATTTCCCCTTAGAACAAAGGCCTTGTGTTATCGCTAAATGCACAATGCTATCTTAATGACAACCACAGGCTTTGCAGCAAATTTACCCCCCAGTAAGGGTGGGTGCTACTTAAGCGCTGCAGGAAGAAGAGGGAGCAGCTGACCCCCACCCTTAGATTCCTCCTTACCTGCCTCGAAGTAAGTTGTACTAACAACCTCCACAATATAAACTGCCATGAAATTGCCAACAGGTAATTCGAGCTACAGGAATAACCCTATTGAAAGCAAAGTTTCTTCCCCACCTGCATTCTTCCAGAGTGAAGCCACTCACCAGTAACAGCCTGACTATGTGGCATAGGGGTGGGAGGATCCACATGGTTCTCCTTCAAAAGCCGTCTCTGTACCTGAGTCAAGCTGTGTGACCAGTAACCAATCACTCAACTTCTCTGAGTCTGGCCAGTCCCATTTTCAGATGAAGTCATAAATACCCATCAAGCTGTGCCCACAGAATCCAGCGGGTGTCTAACAGGATAAAGAACACAAAAGCACATTCGGTGAAAAATAGCAATACCTTCGTTCTAGGGCAGTGGTGAAAGTCGTGTTCCCCTCTCCACTTCCTGCAGAGCACCACTGACTGGGTGGCTGAAAATCATGGAAATTGATCCTGTCCCGGTTCTGGAGGTCGGAAGCCTGAGACCCAGGTGTCAGCAGGCCACGCTTTCTCTGGCAGTTCCGGGGAGAAAACTTCCTGCCTCTTCCAGCCTCTGGTGTTGTGGGCACTCCCTGCCGTTGCTTGGTCTGCGGACAAGGCACTCCAGCCTCTGCCTCTGCCTCTGCCTCTGCCTCTGCCTCTGCCTCTGCCTCTGCCTCTGCCTCTGCGGGGCCTCCTCCCTCTATGTCTTCCCTCTTCTCTTCTGGTGAGGACACGAGTCACTGGAATAGGATCCACTCCAATCCAGTCTAATCACATCTTAACTAAGTACATCTTAACGATCCAGGGTCCAGCTATGGTGACATTCAGAAGCTCTGGGTGTCTGTAGACCTCTGGGGTCCCACTGTTTCCCCCATTACAGCTGCTTTCTATAAAGCTCATAGAAATGTGCCTGGCACTTAAGAGCTATGCCCATCTTGGTCATTATCATTTTTTAAATATAATGACATAAATGTAAGTTAATTTTGTGACTTTTCTTGGTCACACAAAATGTTGATGATTTCCTTATTGGTACTCTGCTGTACTCTATGAGAAGCATCTGTTTGTGCTGCAGGCAGGAGGAAAACTGTGTGCCCAGGCATGGGACGGCTCCGTCGTCCCACGGCGCTGGCCCAGGGCGCCAAGTCCTGTTCCCCAAGCCCACCCCACTTTCCCCAGCCAGCTATTCCTGTTCTCATCACTGCTGCCTGCTGCGGTGGAGAAACATTCTAGGGAGACCCTGCGTCATGATTACAACCCTCTTGGAGAGAAAAGACAGAGAGAAAGGGGCTTTCTCTAACTCCAGTCTCAGTTTCCCCATCTACTCCCCCCGACTGAGATCCCCCAACATGTTAGCAGATCAATCGTTGCTCTGCGTTTTTAAGGATGTAACATATATATTAAATGTATTGTAATTACAATTGTTTCCATTTCCCAGCAATAAGGAACCCACGCACGCCAGGCCTCTCACGTGGTGATCCAATATATTTCCCCATAAAAGCCCGTAACCAGAGCCCCACCTCATGACCACCTAGTCACACTTGGCAGAAGTGGAAGAAGATGCCACCATGACATGCTGTGTCATTTGGCAGCCCAGAAGATTCCAAGCTGTGACTGGTGTGTGTCTCGGGCGCTGCGGCATGCGGTACCCTAAGAGCCTTTCCCCTGTAATTCTGAGAGCCATGCTTTCCCCAGTCAGTGAAGGTCTGAGCTGCAGAGAGCATTCTCCCCTACCCAGAGCACCAGGAGGCTGTCCACACGGGGCACTCCGGCTGATCCCCTGGCTCTCCCGACAGGCCCCCGACAGACAGCTTAGGGCCCTGTACTCCCCAGCAGCAGTGATCACCTTAGTGAAGACAGGAGTCCCCGTTATCTGTGGGGAAAGCCTTTCCAGACCTCCAGCAGGTGCCTCAGACCACAGGCAGTAGTGAGCTCTGTATACACTATGCTTTTCCTACACGTACCCACCCGCGAGAAAGTTTACTTGACAAATTTTGCACAGCAAGAGATTAACAATAGCGAATGTTAAAATAGAAACATTATAGCAAAGTACTGAAATGGGAAGGGTTCCCTTGTCCCCCTCGCAGGGCGAGTGTTGGGGCTGTGGCTCGCTTCTTCTGAACCCCACTGCTCAGTCCTCTTGGGGAGCAGGTGGGCAGGCTGTGGGCTCCGATCCCACGGCAGTGTCTGGGGTGGATGTTCACAGCTCCTGAAGCCCCAGAGGCTCCATGTGTTCCAGGCTGCTCCTTTAGTTTGCCGTCTATAGACTTGTGTTAAATCAGCTCTGTGTGACCCTTTACCTTGTCACAAGGACAGAGGGCTTTTGGTATCCCAGGTTCTTGCCTTGGTATACTGGAAGAATCAGATCACTCGTGGGCTTGGAGGATGAGTGCAAGGTTTTATTCGGTGAAAGTAGTTCTCAGCAGATGGCGGAGCCAGAAGGGAGATGGTTTCCCCGGAGTCCCCCGTTCTCCCCACTCTCTTTCTTTCTCACCCTCTCTCTCCCTCATTCCCTCCTGTCTCTGTCTCTCTCTCTCTTTCTGTCCCTCCTCAAGTGCTGAATTGTCACATGAGGACCTCGAGAAAGGGCAAACACACCTGGCATGTGCCAGGAGCCCATGGTGCAGCATTTGCCCTATAGGCAGGTGTCCTTGGTGACAGCAGAGGCGACTGTGCAGAGGAGAAATGCGCTGCTGAGTGTCCAAGGGGAGGAGGGGCGGGAAGGAGGCTGCCCCAGGGGAGCGGGGTCAGTGGGGATCTCCGGGGAAGCCAGAGGGCTCCATGCTGGTCGCTGGTCAGAGGCCTCATTCTCCATCCCGACTCCTGGCTCACATCTATAGTTCTTCCCAAGCAGACACTGCTCCCACCTGGCGCTGCGCCACCCCTGCCCCACCTCCAGCACCACCCACCAGATGCCCCTGTGGCCTCCTCACCACCAGGGCAGACTCCCCAAGGGCCGCAACACCTCCATACTGTGCAAGGTCTTCCTGTCTCCCTCTGCAAAACCCTCTCATCCTGGGTCCATCCACTGGAGAGGGCATGAAGAGTGGAGAGTTGTTCATAAACTGAGGTGATAATGGCCAGATGGACTTTTCCCGGGAGGGACGAGAGGCTGGGCAAGGCGGCCTTCAGTGGGGCCTTGCTTCCGTGCAGCACGTGGCTATGGCTGTGTGCAGGGCCCCTGGGCTGCAGGGGCAATGAGAGGCGTGGACTGCACCCCCCACGGGGTAGAACAGGGGACACAAGGGGCAGCTCTGCGAGGCTGCAGGGTCAGGGGGCTTGGGCAGAAAGACCTGCACAGCCCAGTGGGTGAACTGAGAAAGAAAGCACCTGGGCCTTCTGCCCAAAAGAAGGTGCAATGCCGTGAGAGGGAGGCCATTTAGCAGATCCCAGGAGGTTTGGACACCAGACGAAGCCTCACACTCACAGACAGCCACACCCCTGTGGTTTCTCAGAGTTGAACTGCTTTTGCTTCATTTCATGATACCCTGTGTTGCTCCTGTTGGCTCTGCAAGGAGGTCAACTGCACCGACATGGGGTTAAGAGTAAATAAATTCATCAGTCACATGCAGGCGGCTGGGCCGCAGGTGTGGGAGGCTGGGCCGCAGGTGCCGGAGGCTGGGCCACACGTGCGGGAGGCCTGAGCACCTCAGAGGGAGGGAGGTCATGCTGTCACAGGAGGGTGGTTCTGAGGTGTCCACTCGGTGGCCAGGTCCAACTTTCCCTGAGAGACAAGCCATGGGGTGAGGGTTACACAGGGTCCCTCCAAGGCTCAGAGGGTGGGAGAGTCCGCTGGATCAGAGAAGTCTCTGACCTTGTCCATCAAGACTTTATACTTCACACCCGATTACCCCTGACCACACCAGACCTTATAGGTCACACCCAATGAGCCCCTGCCCACGCCAGACCCTGTAGAGCACACCTAGTGAGCACTTGCCTGTGTCAGGCTCCATGTCCCTTTCACATCAGCCCCTGACCATGTGGATGTTTCTCTGTCAACTCCCCGGAGGCTTGTCTGGTCCCCTTCCTGACCTGCAGTGGGAAGGGATGTGCCCACGTGGCCAGGTGGCCCTTGCCCTGTGCCTCACCTGGGAGCACATTCTGTCTGCACACACCTGCTTGTCCTCAGAAAAGCCAGGAAGCACGTCTTCACTAAGTAGTATCTGAAAGCTGCCTCATGGATCAACTCTGCTTAGGGCATTTTAGCAGAATTTTGCATCTTCTGAAAAGATTTTATTTCTAAATCTCATTCAGCACCGCACACCTCAGCTCCTTGCCTAGACCTTCAAACAGTGATTATGTTGAGGAAATGGGCATGGTCTCCATCCATGTCTGAATGGAGAGGGGTTAGCGCCAAGCATGCCGATGGAACTTCACCCTCTCCATATTCATGTCCCTCTTGCTCTCCCTTCAGCCAGCATCCCAAGGTGTGACAGTGGCACAGTAGCCATCTGCGTGCTGGACTGGGGGTACCAGCATGGTGGGCATGGGAGCAGTGCTGTGGCTGAAGCCCAGCTGCACTGGTGTCATGCAGACTAGAGCCTGCGTTCAAATCCCAGCTCTTGTACCTTCTGGCTTTGGGGCCACCATGGGCAAGCTCTTGTAGTGTGCTGAGCCTCAGTTTGCCCCTCTGGAAGATGCTGTTGCTGGAGAGCCTGCCCCAGCACGATGGCTGGGAGGCCCCAGCCCAGCACCTTCTGCTCAGCGTCACCGTGCTCACCATGTGCAGGGCACCATGGCAATCTGATATGGTTAACAAACAGCAGGGTGTGGGGCTACACACACAGCTCTGGGGCTACACAGCACTGAGGAGAGTCTGAGGCCCAGCACAGCCCGGAGGCTGGACACCCACCCGCATGGACCTCACAGACTTCCTCTGAGGATCACATGATATGAGGCATGTAAAATGCTTCATCGAGTGCCTGGTATACAATAAAATCTTGATAAATATCAACTATTAGGAATAATAGCCCACATTTACAGAGTGCTGTCTCGTGGTGGCCCCGGGATGGGAGCCCAGGCAGCCTGGCTCCTGAGGTCACACTCAGCCACTGGGCTGGCGGCTGCTTCACACATTGATGCTGTTATTTCCACCATCGTCAGTGGACTTGAGCTCCGTGAGGGCCTGTCCTATGCCTCCACAGCCCTCCTCCATGGAGCAAGTGTGCAATTCTGCCAATGGAAATGCCCAGAGATGAACTGCCTCTTGGCTCTGAGGCCATCAACCCTGACACACCAGCACGTGGGCAGGGTTAGCAGTGAGCTCCCCCGGCATCTGCCAGTGCCTGGAATAAGTCCAAACAAAATTATATATGGCTGCTGTGTTGCACTCAGGTTCAAGAACAAAGCATCTGCCTTATCCATGAGAAGTGGGCTTGCCTGGAGAGCTCTTTCCAAGGTGCTGGCAGCCCAGGGTCTACCGGTAGCTTGTGAGGAAGACGTGTCTGTGGATGTAAGTGTCCCCTCGCTGGCCTTCCTCCAAATTCCAGGGATCCTCGGGAAGAACAGGGGCCCTTGCAGCTTCGGGGCTGCCAGTATCTAAGGTGCCCACGAGTGACGTTACCTCCAGGATGCCACGGCCCTCCTGGCCACCCAGCCGCCAGCCTCGGTGTGTGAGGTTTTCTCCAACATGATGGAAGCAGAGCCATGCCCTTCCTCCCTGCGCTGGCAGGACCCTCTTCTGTGTTGACTGCAGAGCTGGCTGCTCTCATGACCAGCCACAGGCAGCCAGCATGAGAGACCAAGGCCTTTGCAGATTTGTGTGCACACATATCACAAATGCACACACACCACAAATGCACACACACATGCACATGTATACAAACGTACATGTTCATACAGACATAAGCACACACATACACGGCACACATGAATATGTACATGCACACAACACAGGTGCACACATGACACATGTACACACATATATGCACATACACACATATATCTATGTGTATACACACACACACACATGCCGAAGCTAGGAGAGAGGCTGGGAAGAGATTCTACTTTGCAACCCTCAGCAGGATTCAGCTCTGCAGACATGCACACAACACAGGTGCGTGCACGTACACACATATATCTATGTGTATACACACACACAGACGCCAAAGCTAGGAGAGAAGCCTGGAAGACATTCTCCTTTGCAACCCTCAACAGGAACCAGCTCTGCAGACGCCTTGATTTCAGACCTCAGAACTGTGAGGGGATGCGTTCCTCTGGCTCTGGGTTCCCCAGTTTGGGCTACTTAGGGTGTCTCTAGCAAACCCATGCACCAACCCTGGAGGCCACAGGCTGGGGGTGGTAGAGGGGCAGTTTCTGCCCAGATGTTCTTATTCCTGCC
>NW_016107460.1:6206602-6302374 GCF_001604975.1 Cebus imitator | reverse complement strand
GACAGCAGGAGGTCAGCCAGGCTGTGGCTTTTCTCACCCTGCAGAGCCCTCCTGGTGGGCCTGCAGCAGGGCTGGCAGCAGCAGGGGCTGCACCTTGCAGCCTGGACCCTTCTCCAAGGCCTTGCATGGATTAGTCCAGCCTCTTCCCTGTGTTCCCTCAGCCCAGGGGGTGCGAGCTGCTTCTCTATTCACTTTGTTCTCTGTCTGCCTTCCTGTTACTGGTGAATAGTTTTTGTACCTAGTTAACTATTTTTTAATATTAAATGATTTCCAGTGAAATGCCCCGCAGGATTTCCCTCTCTGGGAGAAGATGGGCACACCTGTGCTTTCTGCTGGCTTGGTGGCCGCCGGCCCCGCCTCCAGAAACACCTGGGGGTGGGCGTGTCCCGCTCCCTCTCTAAGTAAGTAACAAGGAGACAAAACCACCTGACCCCGCCCAACCCCACCTGACCCCACCCAATTCCACATGACCCCACATGACACCGCCTGACCCAGCAGACACTCCACATCCACCCACATCAGCCTAAACTGGTGCCCATCAACCCCGGGATGCAGCTTGAGCTGTGGAGGAAAAGGAGCCCTTTGGTACTCCGGGCTGCTCAAGAGCCTGACACAGGCAGGGCTGCCACAGAGAGCAGAGGACCAGGCCCAAGGGTTGACTTGGTTTGAGTCCGAATTCAGCCACACTCGTATGCGAGTCAGTATAGCCCCCTCCTGGCTTCATTCAGTCCAAATGGTGTTCCCAGCATCTGAAGCTAAGAGTCTAACCCTGGGACTGAGTGAGCAGTGGCCGGGTCACCTGGGGTGCTGGGTGCAGGGACCAGGCCACCTGCCAGTGAGGCTTCTCGGAAGTACTCTGGTTCCCTCTTCCTTACCAACTAGAGGTGACCCCATGGGGACCCCGTCTCCACGCCCCTGCAGGGATTGCTCCTCAAGGGCGATTCCGCCCCATCCCCCGCTACTCCGGCCTCAGCTGTACGTGCATGTCTTGGGTGTAGCTGCTCATTTGTGTCAATAACAGCCTTGACTTCCAGGCCTCCTGCCCTGTCTTCTGGGCCCCACTTACCACTTCCCAGGGCTATCTTGGGTGGGTGGGTGGGCCCCTAATTGTGACTTCCAGCCCTGCCAGTTGACACGGACTCCTGTTTTCCAAGCCAGCAAAGGGAAACCGGGCTTCACATCAGCCTTGAGCACTTGCCACAAAATGCTGTTCTAGAAAGACTCCCTGAGGCAACCAAGCTCTTCCTTGGACCCCAGGCAGGACCCAGTGAAGACCCGGCTCCCCTGTGAGATGCAGGTTGGAGAGAGGGGTCCTCAGAGCCCCACTCAGCCCTGCCTTTCCAGGTGGTCTCACCTGTGACCCTGCAGAATGGTGAGCTCTCCCAGGAGAGGAGGTTCTGCCTGGACCATTACCCCGGGTCACCTCGCCATGATCCCCTGTCATGCAGATGCCTGTTTTTCCCACACATCCAGTCCATCACCAAGTCACGGCCCTACCGTCTCCAAATACCTCTAGAACCCCCACTTCTCCCAGCTCCACTGCTGTTCTGCCCTGAGCTTCCTTCCGCTCTCCTGGACCCTCACAACCCAGGGGCTGCTCTCCTGCTTCCCTTGTGACCCCTGTGCACTGCGTTGAAGGGCCTCTTTCCAGATTCGTGTCCCCCCAAACCTCACCATGTGAGTTCATTGGGAAATAGCGTATTTTGAGATGTAATTGGTTAAGATGCGGTTATACCATGCATTACGATGGACCCTACCTGCAATGGCTGGTATCATTCTATGAAGGAGATGCAGACGCCGACACACACAGAGGAAAGAGGTGTGGCGTGATGAAGGCAGAGTGAAGAGATGCAGCCACCAGCCAAGGAACAGCGAGGGTTGCCGCCCTCCACCAGAGGCTGGAAGCAGAAAGGAGAAATCCTCCCCTAGAGCCCTAGGAGAGAATGACAACCTGCAGCACCTTGCATTTGAACACCTGGCTCCAGAATTGCGAGAGAATAAATTTGCACTCCAAACCTGCGTATGGCCATGTGTCACGGCAGCCTCCAAACACAAATACAGAGTGTGAGCAGCCTTCACTTGGAAGGAGACTGAACTTTACAAAGTGAAAATCTTCCCCTTTCCCTTTCTGCACAGAAATCATTTCGCTTCACACAAAATAAAAAATTTTAATGCAGTCAGTCTCCAGGCTGGGATGGGCCCCACCTGCCTCCCCAGCCCCCTACAGAAGCAACGCGAATGGGAAGGCAGTTCCCTCTCCTCTTAGTCAAGCAAACACTGACTCATTCTTTCTCTCTTTTATACAATTGCAGTTATGAAAAACATAAAAAGCAGACACCATGCACCTGCGCCCTGTGTGAGGCCTGTGCTGCTGTGTGTGCATACATAAATGAATACAACGCAGGTAGAGTTGGGGACGCTATGTGCCAGCTCCCTGCCACACCTGAGACTGGAATTTCCTCTCATCCATGCTGTGATTCATTCTCTCTCTCTCCTCTACTTCCATCTTTTTTCTCTCTCTTTTCTCTTTCTTTTTCTATACACATACACACGTACACACACACACACACACTCGCAGACACGCAGATACATCTCTATATGGTATTGTTAGAAGTATTTATAGGTATACATAAATAACATTGCTATGTTATTTATCCTCTTGTAATTTGCTTTTATGTCAATAGGATTAATTCTGAGGTTTATCCATGGTGGTAAACATCGCTGTGATGGACACATTTTAACTGTGTCATGACACCACACTGGGCTTCGTCCCCCCACACTCCTCTCCTTCTCACGCCAGCCCTCACTGGCACAACAGTACTGCAGTGAATATTCTTTTATGTGTCTCTGTGCAGGTGCATGAATGTTTCTCTAGGTTATATCCCAGGAGTGATGTTATGAGCTGTGGAATGTGAGTATTTCCAATTTTACTGAATATTGTCAAATTACTCTCCTAAGGGTTGTAGCAATTTCCGCTTCCAACAGCAGTGGAGTTTTTCCTTCCTGCCTGCACTCAACTCATCCCAAAAGCATATTTGTTGTTGAACACCTACTTTGTGCAGGTATACGTCTGGGCACTGGAGAGACGAACCACAGGTGCTCTGTGCTCCGGAACTGTGAGGGTGTGGATGCCGGGCAGGCTGTCTGAATCCAAGACCTAACTCCACAAGTGACAAACGGGACAGCCGTGGGTGACTTACACAACATCCTTGTGCCTCTGTTCCCTCCTCTGTAACATCTGATAAAGTTGAAAATACATAGATATAGATCAATGCATAGATATGCCTACACAGTCAGTTATGAATATGTCTATAGACATGCACAGCCCATATAGCTTTAGATATGCACAGAGATAGAAATATAGATACAGATGTAGTTACAGGAATAGGCACGCAGCTAGGCATATGCGCAGATGGGCACAACCAAATGTGGATATAAATATGCACAGCGGCATAGATATGTACAGCCAAGAACCAGCCGCCTCTGTGCCTCAGTTTCCCATCTTACAGTAACTGCTCCAGCATTTGGCGAGGAGGACGATGGGAGATAATGGACGTAAAGCACTTTTTCAGGACTTGGCATGACAGTGCTCATAGTGCTATGATTATTTTCTGCGTCAATATCCTGCCACCAAAACCTCCACAAACACACGTAAGGTCAAACAGAGTTGGGTTTACTGTCTCATTGCAATATCAGAGACCACATACCGTGGAAAGCTCTGGAACATCTCCGTAAGCGTGTGTTAGAAAGAGCTGGGTGGCGATTTGACCTTGTATTAGGTAACCTGGGGAAGGATAGAACCGATGGGAGCTTTGATCTGCTATTAGGTGATCTGTGGGAGAAAAGATCTGAGTAGAGCTTTGACCTTTTTGTATTAGGTGATTTGGGGGAGGATAGAGCTGATTAGAGGTTTGACCTTGTATTAGATGATTTACGGGAGTAATCTGCGGCTTTGCCGTGGATTGGATGCTTTCAGGAAGTGGAGATAATTTAATAATTGGATATTTTAACATTTTTATGGAGAAGGCCAGAACGATGGAGTGAGGACAAAGCTGTAATTGGTAAAGAATTAGCCGCCATTCACATTGGTCAGGTCAGGGGGTGGTTGGTCATTCTGTGGACTGGGCATCTTTGGCTGTGCTCTGACATGGCCACAGCATGGCCTTGCCAGATAGTAACACACCGTTAAACAATTTCTAATCAACAGAACACCAAGGCCTGCCCCATGGAGCCAGGCCAGTTCCCAGCTGTCAGGAGCTCTTGGTCATTTTCTCAGCGGCTAGACACTTTCTGACTTCGATTCTTGGTCAAGGAACTCTTGCGTCTGATGATGGCTGGCCACCCTTGGCTCCTTTGCCCGCCTATGTATTTATCCTTCCTGCAGGCTGGACCAGGCTTTCTGCCCTCAGCTCTTTGTCTCGGCTGTGATTCTCAAAGAAAAGGCTCCTCAGCACCCTTGGTGGAAACAGATTGCATCTTCCTTCCTCAAACCCAGAGGAGGCCAATCACGGGCAAGGCCATGAGCAGGGCCCTTCCTCAGCCCTGTCCACCCCAGCGTTTGGAAAGCAGAGAAGACCATTCGGTCCAGTGTAGGTGCCTGTGTGAACCGAGTGGGCTGAGCGTCTGGGGGGCAGTGTGGTCTCCTGGGGAAGGTTCAGGCCCGAGAGCTGGAGAGCCTGCGATAAATCTTGACTCAGTGTGTTTGTTCATTCTCACACTGCTATAAAGAACTTCCCTGAGAATGAGTAATTTGTGTTTTTTTTAAAATTTTTTTTAAAAATTACTTATTATACTTTAAGTTCTGGGGCACATGTGCAGATCGTGCAGGTTTGCTACATGGCTATACACGTGCCGTGGTGGTGGTTGGCTGCATCCATCCCCCCGTCATCTACATTAGGTATTCCTCCTAATGCTATCCTCCCCAATCCCCCCACCCCCTGATAATCCTCCCCTAGCCCCCTACCACCCAGGCCCTGGTATGTGATGTTCCCCTCCCTGTGTCCAGTGTTCTCATTGTTCAACACCCACTTATGAGTGAGAACATGGGGTGTTTGGTTTTCTGTTCTTGTGTCAGTTTGCTGAGAATGATGGTTTCCAGTTTCATCCATGTCCCTGCAAAGGACATGAACTCATCCTTTTTTATGGCTGCGTAGTATTCTGTGGTGTATATGTGCCACATTTTCTTTATCCAGTCTATCATTGATGGGCATTTGGGTTGGTTCCAAGTCTTTGCTATTGTGAACAGTGCTGTAATAAACATATGTGTGAATGTGTCTTTATAATAGAATGATTTATAATCCTTTGCGTATATACCCAGTAATGGGATTGCTGGGTCAAATGGTGTTTCTATTTCTAGGTCCTTGAGGAATCATTACACTGTCTTCCACAAAGATCAAATTAATTTACACTCCCACCAGCAGTGTAAAAGTGTTCCTATTTCTCCACATCCTCTCCAGCATCTGTTGTCTCCTGATTTTTTAATGTTCGCCATTCTAACTGGTGTGAGATGGTATCTCAATGTAGTTTTGATTTGCATTTCTCTTATGACCAGTGATGATGAGCATTTTTTCATATGTTTGTTGGCTACATCAATGTCTTCTTTTGGAAAGTGTCTGTTCATATCCTTTGCCCACTTTTTGATGGGGTTGTTTGTTTTTTCTTGTAACTTTAAGTTATTTGTAGATTCTGGATATTGTCCCTTTGTCAGATGGGTAGATTGCAAAATTTTTTCCCATTCTGTTGGTTGCTGGTTCACTCCATTGATAATTTCTTTTGCTGTGCAGAAGCTCTTAAGTTTAATTAGCTCCCATTTGTCTATTTTGATTTTTGTTGCCAATGCTTTTTGTGCTTTGGTCATGAAGTCCTTACCCATGCCTATGACCTGAATGGTATTACCTAGGTTTTCTTCTAGGGATTTTATGGTGTTAGGTCTCATGTTTAAGTCTTTAATCCATCTGGAGTTAATTTTTGTATAAGGGGTAAGGAAGGGGTCCAGTTTCTGCTTTCTGCATATGGGTAGTCTGTTTTCCCAACACCGTTTATTAAATAGGGAATCCTTTCCCCACTGCTTGTTTTTGTCAGGTTTGTCAAAGATCGGATGTTTGTAGTTGTGTAACATTACTTTGGAGGCCTCTGTTCTGTTCCATTGGTCTGAGAGTGGGTAATTTGTAAAGGAAAGATGTTTAATTGACTCACAGTTCTGCCTGGCTGGGGAGGCCTCAGGAAACGTACAATCATGCCAGAAGGTGAAGGAGAAGCAAGTACCTTCCTCACAGGGCAGCAAGGGAGAACGGAATGAAGGAGGAACTTCCAAACCCTTATAAACCATCAGATCTTGTAAGAACAAACTCACCATCAGGAGAACAGCATGGGGGAAACCATCCCCATGATCCAATCACCTCCTCTCTCAACACATGGGGATTACAATTCCAGATGAGATTTGGGTGAGGACACAGAACCAAAACATATCAGTCAGTGACTGTAGTGAGCTCGTGTCCCCGCCCCCAAACCCATGTCCACCTGCAGCCCGTGAATGTGACCGTATTTGGAAATAAAGCCTTTGCAGATGAAATGAAGGTAAAATGAGGTCCTGGTGGATTTGAGTGAGCCCTGATTCAGTGACTGGTGTCCTTGTTAGGAGAGGAGAGACACACAGAGGCACAGAAGAAATGGCCTTGTGCAATTGGAGGCAGAGACCGGGTGATGTCCAAGGATGGTGGACAGCGCCAGAGCCTGGGAGGCCTCGGACAGTCTCCCCCAGAGCCCAAGAAGGAGCCCACCCCGCCTTCACCGTGACCTCGAGCTCCAGGTCTCCAGAGCTGCAAAACAAGAAGTTTCTGTTGTTTCAAGGTCACCCAGTTGGTGGCGATTTGCTACCACAGACGCAGGAACTCATACAGTGACCTCGAGTTTCCCTTCCGCTGCCTACACCCCTTGGAGGGCAGGGCTGAGACCCTCGCGGATGTGGCCTCCCTTCCTGGGTGGGCCCGGTCCTCTCCTGCCTCATGGCTGTAGTTCTAGCATCTGTGTCTGGCCACGCTGGACCGCCAGCCCATGCTGCGCGGCCCATCACACAGCCACTGGGTAATGACTATCATTATGTGATTGTGGTGTCACTGAGGCTAGTGATTTGTCATTGTTAATGTTTATGAAGTGCCCAGTCCGTCTGCAGAAAATGACAATAATAAAAAATGGGGGGTAGCTCCCTTCTGACAGCCCCA
Organism: Cebus imitator; assembly: GCF_001604975.1. NCBI lineage: Eukaryota > Metazoa > Chordata > Mammalia > Primates > Cebidae > Cebus > Cebus imitator. The sequence goes on along the minus strand of NW_016107460.1, from coordinate 6,295,154 downwards.
GGCCAGCACCAAGCAGAGAGCCCGGGGAGGCAGCAGCGCACGCAGGAGCGTCCGGGTGGGAAGGGAGGTGTTGTTACTACAGGCTGGCAAGATAGTACAGATCTGAGCTGGACATTCTTGGCGCCTTCAAATAAGTGCCCCTGAAAACACTCAGAAAATGCTCCTGGATGTTGCCTGACAAGTTGCAGCGGAGAGGAGAAAAGATCAGTGACCAGTGCTCATTACAAACCAGACAGCACCGGCCCGGGCACAGTGGGTGGGAAGTGGGGCTGTGAAATCAAGGAAGCGGACCTATTTCTTGGGTCTGCCTTAACCAAGACTAGAAGACAGGCTAGGCCCCAGGAAACAGGTGCGTTCTGCCGCTTCTGATTTTTACCCAGGCTTCTCCTGCCGCTGGCATCTGAAGGAGGAGTGTGCAGGCTGAGCTGGCTAGGGAGGCTTCCTGGAAGATGTGGGGTTACCTGGAGCCTCCAAGAAGAGAAGAAGGGAAAAAGCAAATATTTTCTTTTCTTTTTTAATTTATAGAGATGGGGTTTCACCATGGCCTTGATCTCTTGACCTTGGGATCCACCCGCCTCGGCCTCCCAAAGTGCTGGGATTACAGGCGTGAGCCGCCACGCCCGGCAAAAGTGAGAATTTTCATTTCCCCAACGCTGACGAGTGTTTGACAAGTCTGATTTCATTTTCCCCACTGTAAGGGAGGGTGACAGTGACCATCGTCACATGAGGCCTCACAGGCTGCTGTGGGACAAGAGGCCCTCAACTGGTTTCCCATATTACCCTGGGGACAATTTCAAAGCCTGCCTGAGTCTTGCTGTGGCTTTCAGAGATGATGTACATCAGGCAACCCACTCTACCAGCAAGGTGGCCTCTGCGGCATCCCACCATGGGGCCCTGGCCAGCTTCCCAGGCTCAGAAAGCATCACTCCTCAGCCCCTCGGCCTTCGGAGCCACGCCTGCCAGCCCGCAGGGATGCTGCAAATAGAGCCACAGTCAGGCCATAAATGTCTGCAAGATTTGTAACTTCAGCCTGAAGTCAGTGGATTAGGAGAAAACAGAACTTGAAGGAGACATGAGCTGATGATGCAATCGAGTGGGCTGTGCTGTGGTCTCAAGGATGTAGTTCCCCTGAGTGCACCTTCACTAGGACCCTAGACGGATGGGACTAACTAACTCAGGAACGGAAAATGTTGTTCTGGTGTCTTCCATCTGGATCAGAGTTACTGCCATGAATAAGATGCCTCAAGGGGCTGGGCCTTGAGGATGATTCACGGTGTTGGTGTTTAGGGTCATCACAGAAAGCAGGGAGGTTCCAGATTCCATGGATTCTAGTTGGATGGAGAGAGCCCCAGGGTTCCATCCCCTCCATCCCAGTCACTGTGGGCTGGGCAGGGCCTCATGACGGTGGACACCTGAGCTCACAGAGCCTTGATGTCCACAAGCACAGGGGAACCACTGACACCCAGAAGAGATCATCAGCCCCTTCCCAGGGCTCTCATGGCGCCTGCTGAGTTCAAACAAAAGCACACCCTGGACCAGCTAAGGAGAGACTGGATTCAGAAGAATTCTGGCAATAGGGAGTGGAAACCATTGCAACAGGGGGAGGGGCTACTACAGTGGGGGAGGAGCCATTGAAGTGGGGCCAGGCTATCACAAAGGGAGGTGTCTATCACAATGAGGGAGGGTCTATCACAATGGTGGAGGGTCTGTCACAACAGGGGAGGGACTATCACAATGGAGGAGCATCTATCACAATGGGGGGGCTATCACAATAGGGGAGGGGCTATCACAACAGGGGAGGGGCTATCACAACAGGGGAGGGACTATCACAATGGGGGAGGGTCTATCACAATGGGGGAGGGGCTATCACAATGGGGGAGGGGCTATCACAATGGGGGAGGAGCTATCACAACAGGGGAGGGGCTAGTGCAGTGAGGAGATGGCTCCCAGAATAAACCTGTGGCCTTTTCAGCAGGAAGTGAGAGGCCTTCTGCCCAGTTCCTGACTCCGTCTCTGGCCTCTCCTCATTCTTCAGACGCACTGAGCTCCAGCTGGTGCCAGGCCCTGCAGACATCAGAGCTGCGAGATCCCTCCTGACACACTCAGCCTCAGCACACATCCTGCAGGGGGTCTCGACCCCCTCCCTCCCCTGATGCTTCTCCTGACTCCCTCCCCTGCAGCCTCAGTCCCTTTCCTTAAAACTTCTTTGCTTCTCTCCACCTGAGTTCGAGGCTGCTCCCCCGTCCCGTCCTTCCCCTCAACACTGAGATCCTTGGGAACCCACCTCCACCCGCAGCATCCAGTCTTCTCCACCCATCCCCAACACTCCCGCCACGGGAACCAAAGCCCTTTCTCAAAGACGGCCAGTGACCACTGGATTAGGTTTCTGGGCTGCCCTAATTCCCATAAATGGAGGCTTTAAAACACTAGACTTGTATTTTCTCACACTTCAGAAGGCCAGAAGTCCAAAGTCAGGGTGTGGGCAGGGCCTGGCTCCCTTCGGAGACTCAGAGGAAGAATCGTCCCCTGCCTTTCCCCTCTGTGTGTTTCTGTGCCCTTTTCTGTATCTCATAAGGACACTCCCGGGGGATTCAGGGCCGACCCTAATTTAGTGTGACTTTATTTCAGTCTTTCCTGGTATCTGCAAAGCCCCTATTTCCAAATAAAGTCACATTCTGAGGTTCTAAGGGATGGTGGGTTTCGGGAAGACACTACTGAGCTGAAGGCCAAATGTCTCTGAGCCCTCCGGGCCTGTGGCCACTCCCCTTTGGGCCCCAGCTCTGCACTGACTCCCATGCACAGTGCTCCCCTGGCCTCCCGGCACCTCTCACTCCTTCTCCACAGTCACCAGTGTGGCTGCCTCTTCCTCCACATGCTCCCGTCAGTTCTGTTCTCCACCCATTCCTAGTGACAGATGCCACCTCCTTGCGCGGTCTCGCCACTCCTGCCCTACCCCCAAAATGTCCTGCCAGCCCCAGGCTTCTCTGTGAGGGAGCCTCCCAGACAGACCCCTTCCTGTCCTACTTCCCATCTTGCCCAAGCCTTCCAGCCTGATCCCCTTATCTCTGCCCAAGCACTTCCCGCAGGCTGTGCTCACGTCTGCCCAAGGGAACTGAGTCTGCATTTCCATCCAGGTCACAGTCCGTAGGCTGCGGACTCTCTTCATGCCAGAAGGAAGGCATCAGGAAGTGTTCACAGGGCGTAAAGCGGAGGAACAGGTGACAGAGAGGCTGCGCAGCAAGGTCCAAGGAGCCAGAGTGCTCTGCTGTGTGGGATTCACAGCAATGGGATGTTACATAAAGGGGCCTCATGGCCCCACTCGGCCTGAACATTTCTACTTACACCAAGGGCTGTGTATTAGTCTGTTCTCACTCTGCTATGCGGAAGTACCCAAGACTGGGTAATTTATCAAGGAAAGAGATTAACTTGACTCACAGTTCCTCATGGCTAGGGAAGCCTCGGGATACTTACAATCATGGCAGAAGGCACTTCCTCACAGTGTGGCAGGAAAGATAGTGACTGTCCAGGGAAGCGGGAAGCCCCTTATAAAACCATCAGATCTTGCGAGAACCCACTGACTATCATGAGAACAGGATCTCCAGATCTGGAGGAAACAGCCCCCATGATTCAGTTATCTCCACCTGTTCCCTCCCACGACATGTGAGGATTATGGGAGCTACAATCCAATGAGATTTGGGTGGAGACATGGCCAAACTATATGAGGCTGGGTCTGTGACATGTGATCCTGGAAGAAGAACAGGTGTCACTGGAGGTCATGGGATGGGTTGGGCTCTCTTGGGATCAGACTTGGCCTGATCCCCACCCTGTCCCTCTCACTTGTCCTATCTGAGCAAACCCCCTGAGCCTCTTGTATTCATTTCTAGGAGGAAGTCACGGGCTCCATCCTTCCTCCCACCTTGTGGTCTGGCCTCAGCTCCTGCAGAACTCACCCATGGGCTTTGCCTCATTTGAGGTAACAGGAGCTAGGCTGGGGGGGACCTCCCTGGCTTCCACACTCCTTCAATTGCACATTTCTCTGGGCCTTTCATTGTGTTTTGAGGCATTTCCCTATAGTAAAAGGATATTTATGCTTGAATTTATAATAATAAACATAAAGTATATTTGAAGTAATTAAAATATATGCTAGGGCACCCCCTGTGTAGTTAGAGGCCAGATCTGGAGATCCTGGAGCAAACCCAGCTCTGCCCTCCACAGCTTCGCAGCCCTGGGGAGCAATTTCTCCTCTCTGGGACAAGTTTCTTTTTTTGTCAGGTGGGCTGATGCTAGCATCTTCCTTACGTGGCTACTATAGGATTAAGCAAGTCAATGTGATAAAGAGCTCCGAAGCGTGTCTGACGCTGAGGTGCCTCTAACAGTGCGTGAAATAAATACAAGCTTACTGTCTTTTCTGTCCCACTGGTTTCAGGTACCCACAATCACAGTGACACTGTACCAGTGTCCCCAGAGAAGCACCCCCATTGTCTCCCTCCTGCCTCCTCCCTGCCTGTCATCCCTGACCCCCTATGCATTGTGATGCTTAACAAGACACAGCCTTGTCAGCTCAGTCATAAAGAGCTGCCCATGGCATTTAGGAAGGAAAAATAAATGGTTCTATTCTGTCTCTCTCAGAAGTCCTGGTGTCCCCAGGGGATGAGATGCTGAAGTGTTTCACAAGCACTTTCCTAGGGTGTGGAAACATAAATGCAAATATGGCTCACTCGACTGGAGCACGAGGGAGGCTGGTGGGGAGGACGCTGGGCTCCGAAGCAGGAAAGGAGTTTTCTTTCCAGGGGTGAAGGTACAAAGCTGCTGTCACCATGCCACCCCCAGGAACAATTCCAGCACACCCCTTAGCCTGCACTCAGCCCTCTCTCCCCACCCTGCCCTACATTTGCCCTCTCCCGAGTCCTCAGGGGCTTGCTGTATCTACATAGCCCATTAGTTGCTGACTTCTGCTTCCTGAAGCCCTCCTTGTCTCTCCCTGATTCCTCTGCTCTGCATCACCATGTGCTTGTTGACTATTTTATGCAGGAAAGCACCTGCAGGGAACAGTGGCAGACACAAGAGCGGACAGCATATGGAGGGCCCAACAGGGGAAAAAGGCAGAGATAAACAGGGAGAAGTGGCCACAGATGACATAAGAAATGCTTCTGGGTATCAGAAAGGGAGATAGAGCCACCACTGCAGAAATGTCCAATGGATGACAGAGGTCACTGGAGTGGGGAGCCAGGTGAACATGGACAATAACCTCTACAGGCCTAAGTTTCCTCACCTGTAAAACAGGAATGCTAATAGCCTCCACGTCACAGGGTGATTATGAGAATTAAAAGAATGCATACACATAATGCCTGTCAAGAATAGTGTCACGCATACAGCAGGCTCTATCATTATTGTCTTATCACTATCACCACCACCATCATCACCACCACCATCACCACCACCATCATCACCACCATCATCACCACCACCACCATCACCACCACCACCATCACCACCACCATCATCACCACCATCATCACCACCACCACCATCACCAACATCATCATCACCACCACCATCATCACCACCACCACCATCACCACCATCATCACCACCACCACCATCACCACCACCACCATCACCGCATCACCACCATCATCACCACCACCATCACCACCATCATCATCACCACCATCATCACCACCACCATCACCACCATCATCACCACCACCATCACCGCCATCACCATTATCACCACCATCACCATCACCACCATCACCATCATCATCATCACCACCATCACCATCATCATCACCACCACTATCACCGCCATCACCATTATCACCACCATCACCATCATCACCATCACCATCATCATCACCACCACCATCACCATCATCATCATCACCACCATCATCACCACCATCACCATTATCACCACCATCACCATCACCACCATCACCATCATCATCATCACCACCATCATCACCACCACCATCAACATCACCACCATCATCACCACCATCACCATAACACCATCACCATCAGCATCATCACCATCAGCATCATCACCACCATCATCACCACCATTATCGTCACCACCATCATCACCATCATCATCAACACGATCATCATCACCACCATCATCACCACCATCATCATCACCACCATCATCATCACCATCATCATCACCACCATCACCATTGTCACCACCATCACCATCATCATCATCATCTCCATTACCATCACCATAATCATTACATCATCACCATATCACCATCATCAACATCACCATCATCATCACATCATGACCATCAGCTTCATCATCACATCACCATCATCACCATCACCCTCATCATCATATCATCACCATCATCATCATCACCATACCATCATCATCACATCACCATCATCATCATCATCACCATTACCATCATGACCAACATAATCATCACCATAATTATTATTATCACCATGATCACCATCATCTTCATCAACATCACCATCATCAACACCATCATTCGCATTCCACTATCGTCATCATTATTTTTACCATCACCATCTCCATTATCGTCACTACCATTACTGTTGCCATTATCACCCCCATCACCAACATTATCACAAACATTATCATAGTTGTTATGCCCTAGATGCTAGGGATTGAGCTGGGCTCTAAGAGATGTGCTATACTGGAATGGGAAAGAGGGATTGAGCTGGGCTCTAAGAGATGTGCTATACTGGAATGGGAAAGAGGGATGGGGAAGCACACTGGGCAGGGTGAATGAGGTAGGTGTGGAATAAAGGCTAGGGAGGTGGAGGATTCCTCAAGGTCATTTAGGCTAAAAGGTCAGCAGCAGAGCCTAGTGGCTAGGTAAGCTGGGGTCATCTCATAGCAGTTTTGTCGGAGGCTAAAATGCCTATCTCCTCCTCCTCCTCAGCCTCCCTGACTCCTAGATTTGACCTTCTTTTCCTCAGATCTCACACTTGGGAAGAACCACCATGCCATCTCTGGAGCCCTTCCACACCACCTTGCTGCCGTGTATGGGGACACAACAGCAGAGACCCAAGCATTCTGCCCTGGGGTCAGCCTCTTCAGGCCACCCGACATACTCCTTCCTTTACAGAGGCTTCTTCCCTCCTCAGCAGCTTTCTGCCCTGCCCTCTTGGTTTAATGGAAGGGCATCCTGGGTTTCTTCTTAGAGGCTGATTGAAGAGTCCCCCTGGGTCGGCAATGGGGAGGGTGTGACAGGAGCTGCCAGGCTGCAGATGCCAGGCCTGCAGCTCTGGACTCCTGTAATCGGAATAACGTGGGAGTTGATTTGCTCTCTTCAAAATGTACCATTATTGTTAGATTTCCCACCGGCTAGCTTTGGCAATAGTCATTTATGTCTCCTTCCCACCTGGGGGGACTCTTGATCCTTTCTTGGGAAGGGACATGGCATCTCCCAACTAGGCTGTAAATGCCTCATTATGGCTCTCAGCTGCACACTTGGTCTTTTTTCTCACTCTGGGTCACATTTCATTTTCGTTTAAATAATGAAGCCAGCGGACTGGAGATTAGAGCCGTTAAATGATTTTTGCTCCTAGGAAATGGATGCCTGTCCAAGATGTAAACTCGCCCACAGCTCGGGGGACCCTCTGTGCTAGTGGGACTGGAAAAAATAGACTGAAGCAGCCTGGTCATGGCTCTGAGACCACTGAGTCTTAGGCTTGCAGTCTGAGAGTTCAGGGAGGGCCACTTCCAGGCCACAAGGACGGGGACACAGACACAGAAGGTACATACAGGACACGCTCTGTCTTGATGTAGACAAGGGCTACCAGGATGACGAAAGACGCCTTCAAGCTTCATGGGATGGCAGGAATGATCCTTGCCCACTGCACTTTTTCAAGTGCTTTGCCAACAGCCTTCACATGGAAGTCACCTGGGCTCGCTTTGCTGCCTCCATTATGCAGTTGAGGAAACAATACGAGAGATTCAGAGATTCCTCACTCAGCTGAGGTCATCAAATCCTCCATGGCCAGGCAGAACTGCAGCCCCGTGCTCTTTCCACCTCACTACCTCACTGTCCCTTTCCTCTTCCAAACAAGAGGCCAGGAGACAAGAAGCTCCAGGTTACATCTGTAGGAGCAACACTCAGACTACTCACCACATTCTGTTCAAAGGACGACTTCACTCCTGCTCCCCTGTAGACAGAGAGACCTTCTCCCTGGGAAGCAGTAGCAGTAATTCTCCACATCAGAGTTATTCTGAACTCTCTGAGCCTCAGTTTCCTAATCTGTAAAGTGGGGATATATCACAGCCCAGTGGAACTCCTAATGTGACCAGTGTATGTGTGGAGGCCCCTGAGCCATGGCTATTATTAGGATTGCAGCAAGGAGAAAGACTTGCCTCGCTGAACCACCTTTACCTCTCCCCTGAATAGCTCAGGACAAAAAGAGCTGGAGGGAGTAATGATGGTTGTGCTGGTGAAATGGGCTCCTGTGCCAGGTGGGGAGGGCCTCACACTTTTGCCAGCACTCCCCAAAGGTAGGAGAATGTACTCTGTGACTCAGAAGCCTTAAGAGAAAATAAGCATCGTCACACCCTCAGGAAAATATGATATGAAGCAGATGACACATTCCGTTAAGCAAACTGAAAGCAGCATGCATCAAGTCGCTACCAACAGGCAAAAGAGCAGGGAGCTGGGTCCCCAATTCTCAGGCAGTCAACCCTGCATTGGTCACTCAAGGAGCCCTGCTCACTCAGGCCACAGCCCCCAAAGGCCACAAGGAAGAGGAAGACCTGACTGCCACTAGGGCTGGCCCACAACAGAGGTTCTCATCCCTTCTCGCCTCACCTCTCCAACACTCATTACTGGATCCCGATGCCCCATCAAAGTTGATTCCTGTCTCCTCCACAACTAGGCCCCTTTTGCCTTAGGCCCCTGGCTTGGCTGCCTCCTGGGGCTTCAGATGGATGTCCCTCTTCAGTTCCAGCACTGATGCTTAGCTGGCTCTAGCCCAGACAGCCAAGAGCTCCCAAGAGAATGGTACCCAGGTACATGAGGAGCCTCACTGATGGGGTGCTACTCTCAGTGCTATGGCTGAAGCATGGAAGACAGGGCTGGTTCAATCCCCCTTCTGCTGCTTTCTGAGCATATCTTCAGACATCTTGCTTTACTTTGAGAAACCTTGACTTTATGATTTGTGAATGAGGTAACACTGAGTTTCCTGGGGGGCCTGCTGCCCCATTTTATCATGTCACCTTCCACTTACCCCCTCCAACTCTGACCTGGATACCACCCTCCTCATTCTGCTGATTCTCACTTAGGCTGTTACTAGATTCCACAGATGCCTTATAGTCCCTGTCTGACTTTTAACCTCTCAGAACCATTCAACACATTTTTCTCCATCACTGTCCAAAATCCTCTCTTCTCTCAGCTTCTAGAGCCCACATTCTCCCTCCTTTCCCCCTTCCTGGGTCCCTCCAACCACAGACATTTATGTTCTCACAATTCTAGAGGCTGGAAGTCCAAGATCAAGGTTCCAGCTGACTCATTCCCTGGTGAGGGCCGCAGCCCTGGCTTGCAGATGGTGGCCTTCTCACTGTGTCCTCACATGGACTTTCCTTGGTGCATGAGCACAGGGGGCTGCAGGGGAGAGAAACTCTCTGGCATCTCTACTTATAAGGACACTAAACCTGTGGGATTAGAACTCTACTCTTATTCCCTCTTTAAACTTTTACCTTGTTGGTGGCCCCATCACCAAACATAGCCACACTGGGGCTTAGGGCTTCCCCATATGAATTCTGGGGAGACACAGCCATTCAGTCCACTAACTGTGAGCACTCCTTGGGAATTGGTCCCTGACTCCTCTGACCTCTTTCCACCCAGTGCTGCACAGTAGAACTTTGTGGCCACAGAAATGTTCTATTCTGAGCCATCCATGTGGCTACTAAGCACTAGACATGACAAGTGGAAAGAGAGATGGAACATTTAACTTAATTTTCAATATTTTAAGTGTGAGTATCCACCTGGGGCTCATGGCAGTGGCTCTGGAGTGCAGGGCTTCACACTATCCTAACACAGTAATGCCACAGAGCTCTCGGGAGCTGCAGGCTAGTGGCTCCCATGTCCCCACGTCTAGTCCTGATGCTTTGTCCACACTGCAACCTGAGCATGATGCTGACTCACCTTCTCCACAAGCATATGAACCTGCCTGGAGCAGAGCTGTGACCCTCCCCCAGGCCCCCACCTTAGTAAAAGGCAGCATCAGCCATGAGTCCTTCTTGCCAGAAAAGTGGGAACCACCCTCAACTCACCCTCTCTCTGATGTCCCACACCCTCCGAGTCCTGCAGGGTCACCTCCATCCCACACCTCGAGGCCGCCCACTTCCCTCCACCTTGGCCAAGGCTGCACCCTTGTGCCTGCTCCCACCCCCTTCGCAGCTCCACAGGCAGCCCGGTCCTTCCTGGTGCATCCTGGTCCTTCCTGGTGCATCCCGGGGACGTGCCGTCTCTGCTTCTATGGTGCTTTATATGTGTGCCGTAGCTGTTACGCGTGTGCACTGTGCAGGCATGTGCATTACGCAGGGTGTGCATCATGCTGGCTCTCAGGCAGCTCCTGGGATAGGGGTCCAGCACCAACATTCCAAAGGTGCCTCTGGGCATGGTGCTGGGAGTGGGAGCTGCAGGGCTCCGCTGGGACAGGGTGGGAGGCCTTTGTGTGGAAGGCTCAGGAGGAGAGGAGAGGGTCTGGACACAGGACACTGTCCCAGGGGCTGTGCCCCCTGAAGGATCCTGATGAGTAATGGGGAAGCACTCACATTTTCCTCCTAATAGAGAATAATGATCAAGACCCACTGCCTATTTTGTTTTTAGATTTATACTGAAAAGAGTATTAGAAATGAAACATTAACGGGATGTGAAAAATGAACTCTGCATTTGGCTCCCATTAACTAAATTGCTGGAGCTCGTGGATGAGAAGGGAGGGGGTAACTACCCCCAGAAACAGCATCTTCACCACACACACGGCCGCCCGCCACCCGGCCAAATGGATCAATATTCTATGAACTTTAATTTTCTCATCTACGGGCTTGATGTTCTGACTCATCTTTTGTTGTATTTTCCTACTTCATAAATATTAAAAGTGTGCACTTGTTTTCCTAAGAAGGACAAGGTTCCCGGCTTCTGTTCAGAGGCCCATTCCTCGTCCCCAAGAGGAAAAAGACGCTGTGACCCTTGAGCACTCCCCTCCTTCCCGGGCAGTTCACAGAGAAGCGCAGCCTCAGGAGAACATAGAGAGATCTATTAGGACAGTGATTGGGAGGAACTGGCTCCTGCCACTGCAGAGGTGGGCAGGTCCCAGCTGCTGCAGGTGAGCGGGGCGGGCCAGCTGGGGACCCAGGAGAGCTGCAAGCTCCTGGTTGAACTGCTGTCCCAAGGCCAGTGGGCTTGAGAACCAGGAAGCGCTGATGTCTCGGTCCCAGTCCAAAGAGAGAAGGAAAGCTGACAATCCAATGTGAAGGCCATTTGAGGCAGAAAAGGATCCCTCTTGCTCCAGAGAGGGTGAACCGTTCAGAGCTATTTGGGCCTCAGCTGATCAGATGACGCCCACTCCAGGGAAGGAGCATCTGCTGGTTTAAGGATGAATCTCACCTGGAAACGCCCTCACAGAGGCACCCAGGATGCCTGGGCAGCCAGGATCCCGGGACTTCAGACTCACTCCCTTTCCTCCTGCCGCCCCCTCACCCCCAAGTTTGCACCATTTGGAGCACAGCTCTTCCTAGTGGATTTAATTTTGTTCTGACAGGACCCTGCAGCCCCTTGCAGCACAGCGAGCTCCCCTTTTCTGTTTCCTTTCTTCCTCCTTGTCACTGTTCCCTCCTCTTTCTCCGCTTGTTTTTCCTCCCTAGAGCAGGCTCTGCAGAACATGCGAGGGGCCCCAGGGAGCGCCCCCTCATTCCTTGGTATTTATTCTTTGCCCCACATCTACCCCTTGGCCTGCCTGCTTTCCGTAGCGCAAAAGCCTTCTTCAAAGTGACAAAGGTCCCTGTCTGGGAGTGACGGTCTCCGCTTCCTGCTCACACACAGTTAGGCCAGCGGGCACAGGCAGCCCCGACTCTGTTCTCCTGCAGGTTGGGAGTTTGGCAGAGATCCCAATACAGCCAGGCTGGGACCCCATGGCAGCTCCAGGTGGCATTTCAGCGGATTCCTCTGCCGTGATAGTCTTCGCCCGCCCAGGGTTTTTGTTTGGCAGAAGTTCTGCATGGCCCTGCACGATCTTTTACTGTTATGCATTTCACAAATCATAATTGAAAAAGCAATGCGGTCACGCTATTAAAGGAATTTAAAAGACATTATAAGCACCCACTAATCCCACCACCCTAACACAGCCACCATTTTTACTGGAGTAATAAGGTCTTCACTTAAAATCTCCCCATTAGTGAAACGCAGATGCTCTGAAGGAAAATGAAATGTACGTGCAGCCGAGCAGAATTTACTCAGGTCCCACGCAACCCCTGCCCCCACCAAGCAGAGCTTCCCTACAGCCCTGGAAAATGGGGCCTGTGCTTGGGGAGGTAGCTGGGAGGCCTCCAGGGTGTTCCAAACTGAAGGGCAGTTGAGCTGTGATCCAAACCGTCCTTTAGCCGAGGCTGAAAGTAGGATTTGGTCTTTCACAGAAGGGTTTTCCCTGAGGTTGGAAATGACAGGGTGGCCGTGTTGCTCCTCAAGGGACCAGGGCCCTGACTCACCCTCTGTGGCCTTCTCACTGCTGAGGACTGCAGGACACATGGCGCTCCTTACCCCATGGGAAGGAAGTCTGCACTCAGAGCCGCAGTCAGCACCTCAGGCTCCATTCCTGGCCCCGGGTGCCTGTGCCTACCGTGGGCCCCGTCTCCTGTCCCAGGTGCTGGGATGTAGCTTTGTCAATGATTCATTCTTCTTTCTGACTATCGCCACCTGTGGCCTATCTGCCCCTGAAACCATCTGATCTGAGCACCCCCTCCATCCAGGCTCCCAGGCCTCTCACCTGGATTCTGGCGAAAGCTCCCCAGCTGTTATTTCCTTCCCTTTCCTCTGACCTCTTCCCCATGGGAGAGAATTACGAACCCACACAGCATCCCCAGCCCCCCATCCACTGGGAGCATGGTACCAGTGACATTCACAGCAACATATGCTCCAGCCATGGACCCGGTCTAGGCCCAGGCGAGGCAGGCAGGGCACATGCTCCAGCTTCCTGCTCACACGCAGACCACTGGGCACAGGCAGCCCCCACTTGGTTCTCCTGTAGGATGGGAGTTTGGCAGAGACCCCAGTACTACCAGGATGGGGTTCTAGGCACAGGTGAGGCAGCCAGGGCATGTGCTCCTGCCATGCACCCGGGTTCTAGGCACAGGCAAGGCAGGCAGGACGTGTGCGGGAGGCATAGGGACATGGAGATGAGACCATTTGCACCACTCGTGACATGTCACAGCCACTGGGACAGAGGCCGTATCACATGCTGCTGTTCTTCTTGTCTGAACCACTTATCTCCCTGAAAACAGACCAATGGCTCCTCCCACCCACGGCAACCCAGCCTCCTCCCAGCCTATCTCTGCCTCCCTCTGCTTCCTCAGTGGTCCCCACCCCGCTGACCACACCAGCCCAGGCGCCCTCCACACGACCAGGGCTGATCCTCCCACCGGTGCTCCTGGCCCTGCCCAGATTACCTTCCTGGAAATCCCTGCCTTGTCTCTCATCCCAGCTCAGGCACCTTCCCCTCAGAGGCTGGGCATGGGTGAGCAGGTGCCACTGTCACCTTAGAGACCCCATCATATCCAGGTGAGCCTCTGTCTTGGCCTTGTGTCATTGCACAACCATCATCTATTCTGGACAGAGCCCCCTCTGAGTGTGGCCTCAGTGCCAAGCAGCATCTCCAAGACACAGCAGGTGCTCATTAAACGTCTGTTGTACTGAATTGAACCAGAAGAGTCTGGGTCTCCTCCTAGGAAACTGCTGGGTCTGGATCTCCCCTCGGGAAACTGCCGGGTGTGTTTGTAAGGGAAGGGGCAGGACCATGGGGCAGGGAGCAGTGTGGCAGTCACACCCATGGGCTTCAGGGTCATCAGACTGGGCTCCACCCTGAGAGGCAGTGTGCATCTGCTTTCAAGGCAGGAGGATCGCTAGGGTTCAGGCATTCAGGACCAGCCTGGGAAACAGTGAGACCTCATCTCCACATATTTTTTTAAAAAGTAGCTGGTCATGGTGGCGTGTGCCTGTGGTCCCAGCTACTTTGGAGGCTAAGGCAAGAGGATTGCTCGAGCCCAGGAGATGGAGGCTGTATTGAGCTGTGATTGCTCCAGAGATGTGATTACAACTTAGATCTGAGCTGTGCCTCTGAAATTAAAGAAATGCCAAGTACACCATAAAGCTTCACATGAAGTTCTCAACCTCAGAGAAGGACCCAGCATCTCCCTGGCCACCTCCTTCTGCTCATTCGAGTTCCAGCTGATACATCTCCTCCGACCGAATCCTGCTCGCAATCTGAAGCTGTCCCACAGTCAAGCTCCTGCCTGCCATCCTGTTAGGAATTTTTGCTCTGCCCACGTCCTCCCGGGCAGCTGTGAGCCCCGTAAAGGCAGGACTTATCTCCGGGATTCAGTCTAAGTCACCATGTGGGTGTTTCATGAAGATTTGTTGAATAAGTTAGATGATTAATTCTGCAAAACCAGCTTAGAAGGGCTTAAGGGAACTGTTGGTGCGACCTTACCACACTGTGGCCACGGCCTCCTTGCCTTACTGCCTTCTCCGGGGTCCGCCCACTCACATGGAGCAATACATGGAGCTCGGCTGGAGACAGAAGCACCCCACTGTCCAATAACGAGGCCGCACAACCTCACATCACTCTCACCCCTTTTCTGGGGCCAGACACCAGCAGGCTGCAGTGCCAAGTTTTGACTCAGGCTGAGAGAGGAGACACGGCACCATCAAGAATGACTGGAAGACGGGCAGGGTGCGGATGGAGAGGGATTGATGTTTGGAGGTGCAGAGCCTGACAGTGGTACCAGGAAAGGACGTTCACCTTGTGAATAATAAAGACAATTGGACTTCAATGTGTTCATCACCTTTCTCCCAAGAAGGGCAATGCTGGAGAGAAAATGGTCCATGTCACACAGAATAATGAAGGAAAGGTTGTAGGGGGTGCTGGTATCATGAATGTCCCTCTTCAACGAAGCAAATCAGCAAGGCGTCATCGCCACGGTTAGCCATGGGTTGAGAGGGGACGGAGCCCCTCACTGGTCCCCAGGCATCCTCTGGGTGATTCCCGGGGACGTGGCCCCCCCGTTCTAGGTCACGGCCACCGCAGACCCGCCTTGCTGTGCTCTGCACTGCACTTGTTCTGCCCATTTCCCATCTAGCAGGAAATGTCCTGAGTAAACACTTTTAAAAATAAGAAACTCCGGCCTTTCTCTAATTAGATCATTTGAAATCGGGCCAAATTAGGATGTAACTATTTTTACAGGGCTCCTCTTTATTCTCTGCTTGAAAAATTCTTAATACCTGGGATGCTGAAGGGTGGTACTTATTCCGCCATTAAATCCATAACAATTCGACCTTGCTAAAAATAGAGGGGAAAATGAAGAGACTCACTAAACTCATTCTCCTTTCTCAAGTGCCTGATATTCAACATCAAGATAAACGCGGGGTTGTGGCTGCAGCTCACAGAATGTGTTGGCCTTCGCCAGCCCCAGGCCAGCCGCTCCATCCCTTTCCCAGCTCCTTCTTGGGGCTCAGTCCCCCAAGATATTCATTTCCTGGTGGCATTTCCCACTCCTTTTGTTGAGCGAAGTGTGCTTTGAAGGTTGGTTGATATTTGCATATCCCCTCCACAGCCCTCTAAGGAGAACTCACCCCATGCAGGGCACAGGGAAAATCTTGGGGTCACAAAGATGAAAAGGCTGGGTCCATTCATTCGCTCATTCAACAAATCTCCGCTGAACATCAACAATGTCACTGGCATAGCTCTGAAGGCAGGGGATAATCGGACGAACAAAACAGACCAAATTTCAGCTCCAAGGACCTTTCAGCCAGGGGAGGAGAGCCTGGCAGTTGGCAAGCATGTCTACAGCCACCCCCAGGAATCAGGAACCGCAACCTGGGGAGCAGGGAGCAGGCCAATAAACCCCTTCTCCCTGGAGGAGGCGATAGTGTGACAGGCAAGATCAAGTCATTGTGAAATGCTACAGTGGGCTTACACTTGCTCTGGGTCCTCATTTCATGCTGATTCTGAACCCCTGCGTCACAAGCACCCCTGCTCACTCACGCCTTGAGTCACTTTCGTGGTCCTCAACCATGTCCAATGGTGACTGCCCCACAGACTCTGCCCCCACGGTGCCCCCACCTCAGTCACCTCATTACTGAGCTTCAGTTTTCCCGCAGGCTCCCTGCTCCCCAGGATGCGGTTCCTGATTCCTGGAGGGGGGCTGTAGACATGCTTGCCAACTGCCAGGCTCTCCTCCCCTGGCTGAAAGGTCCTTGGAGCTGAAATTTGGTCTGTTTTGTTCGTCAGTTCATCCCCTGCCTTCAGAGCTATGCCAGTGACATTGATTTCAGTGGAGATTTGTTGAATGAGTGAATGAATGAATGAATGAACTCCAAAGATGGACAGGAAGCTAGGGGTGTGCAGAGCATAACACAGGGCATTGTCCTAAATGCTAAAACTTCAGGCATCAGAAGGGCCAGCTGTCTGCCCAGGCACCCTGCGGTGCTCCAAGAGCCGGGAAGAGGGGCTTTCATCACTTCTGGTGTATGGGGAGGTGGCTGGGTGGACCTTGATGGGTGTTTTACTAGGTCCTATGATTTTTTTCATCTCATTTCCCCATGTCCACCAAAAGAGTCTGTCCCTTCCACCTTCCCTTCTGACTCCCTGAAAGCTCCTTCATCTGATTGATGATTATGGGGGAATGAGGGTGCTGGAGAGGCAGGTGAATCACGGGATTGGGTAGGGGGTCCTTCCATTTTCTAAACAGTGGCCTTGCGCTGTTTATCTCTTTCACTGACCACCGTCAGATGCACACCTAGTCACTGCCCCCTGGAAAGGCAGGAAGAAGTTCTGGTACAGGCACAAGATTTGGGTGGAAGGTGAAGTCCCAGAAGGGGGGCCTCCGAGGGAGGCGGCTTCACTTGACCCAAAGCCTTGTGAGAACAGAAGGGTACACTGGCTCCACCATTTCCCCTGCCCTGCTCCAACCTTCAGGGATGCTGACAGAGAAAGGGGAGTGAGGGGGAGACAAACAGAGAGAGAGAGAGAGAGAGACAGAGAGAGAGAGAGAGAGATGGCCGTATGACTTCAAAGAAAAAATTTTAAATTCCAGAATAATAATTCTAAATACATCACATGCCTCCTGTGTTTCAGAAACAGTTGACCTAGGGGAGAAAACAATGTTCAAATGTGGCCCCAGCCCTCCAGGAGGTCCCAGGAGGTAATGAGGGTCAAGTTATGTTAGTGAGGAACCCCCTGCACCAGCCTCACCCCCAGCCACTCCCAAACTTCAACTAGCCCCACCCTAAACAGCCCCACCCCCAACCAGCTCCACCTCCAAACAGCTCAATATGGCTTGGCTGTGACCTCACCCAAATTTCATCCTGAACTGTAGTTCCCATATCCCCATGTGTTATGGGAGGGACCTGGTGGGAGGCAGTTGAATCATGGGGGTGGTTACCCTCATGCTGGTCTCATGATAGTGAGTGACTTCTCACGAGGTCTGATGGTTTGATAAGGGGCTTTTCCCCCATTTCGATTGGCACTTCTCCTTGCTGCTGCCGTGTGAAGAAGGATGTGTTTGCTCCCCTTCCACCATGACTGTAAGTTTCCTGAGGCCTCCCCAGCCGTATGCGGAATTGTGAGTCAATTAAACCTCTTTCCTTTATAAATTATGCAGTCTCAGGTATGTTTTTATTCACAGCATGAGAATGGATGAATACATGGCCGTAGGCCCAAACAACCCCCACAAAACTCCACCCCCAAACAGCTCTACCCCCTCAACCAACCAACCAGTCCCACCCTGCACCAGCCCCACCTTCTCAGGGACCTCTGGGCTCAGATGGAGGTCACGGGCCAGAAACATTGATTCTGCTCCACACAGATAATTTACATGTTGAGTTTTTGTTTTTTTCATGTTGAAGTTTCAGGGGGCCAATAAACCCCTTTTCCCTGAGCCAACATTTGAAAGAAGCTCAACTGAGAGAGACAGAAATCAGGAGGTAGGTATCCCCGATAAAAGCTGGGAGACCCACCAAGCCAGCTGTGTGGCTTCAGTGGGGCTCCTGAATTATGCAGACACCCCAACAAGCCACCAGTTCTGAAGGTGACTGCAATCTCCACTCCAAAGCAGCTCCCCCAGCACAGTGGGAAGGAAGACCAGGGCACACTCTCCAGGCCAGCCCCCATTGGGTGGGAGAAGAAGGGAAGGGCTACACACACACACACACACACACACACACACACAGCCCTTCCAATCAGGGGTCACTCCTGGGTAGACTGGAAGCTAAGCTCCTCTTTCCAGTTCTTTCTCTTTCAGGGCAGGGCAGTGAAATTAATTCTTTCACCTCTGTGAAATAAAGAACCAGGAGGAAGTGCTCCATGCTCACACATGCATGCACACACATGTAGGCATGCACACATACACGCACACACACTTGCAGCAGAGAGCCCCTGACTCTGTGGACCCATGGCAAACCTAAGTACTGACTGGATAGGTCCCCATGGCATGGCCCCAGTTACAAACCAACTTTTCTCTAGGAGCACAGATGGCAACTGGAGGTTGAGAGTGACTTCTTTTCACATCTCTCTTTTCCTGCAGACTGTGAGCTCCTTGGGGGGTAAGGCCTCCCCAGCTGCCCCACCTGCTATAGCTCTCTAGGGTGAGCAGCTAAGCCTGGCGTGCCCTGCAGTTTCCCAGGTTTGGCACTGAAAGTCTCACGTCTCAGGAAACTGCCCTAATGCTAGGCTCACCTGGATAATTGGTCATCTTGAAATAGTGAAAAAATATTTGTTGACTGAATGAACTCAGGGCTGCAACCCCCACTGACTCTGAGAAGTTGAAGAACAAGGACTCACTCAGCCACAGGTGGCGATGACCAGGTGGTGGTCTCAGCCCCGTGACCTGTCTCGAGGCCAAAACTTGCTTCTTTGCACACGGTAGTCAGCAAGATCCTCTTTTGACTCAGTGGAAGGGGAGAAGTGGGGGATAATCGTCCCAAAGATCATTGTTTAATTTGGTGGCTGAGACCTGCAGACCAAAGCTCTGGAGGTTGCAGAAAATTCCTCAGGAAATGAACGCCTTCCACCCTTATCCTCAGCAGGCGGGAGCGATGTGGAGGAAGCCGAGGCGGAAAGTGTCTGTGCTGGGGACGGCAGAGAGGCAGGTCTGGGCAGTGTTCATTGTGAGACAGGCCCTAACATGCAGAATTGCTTTAAACTCAGTTTCAGGCAGTCAATTTGCCTGCATGAGATGCTCTCTACATTTCCATGAATCTGACAAATGGCATTCCATGAAAAATCAGGGAAATCAGCATTCTCAGGCATCTGGGAAAAGTCAGGGAAGTCGGCATTCTCAGGCAGATGGCAGCATTTGTGGAAACCCAGGGCATACTAGGTAGGGATGAGGAGAGACGAGTTTCCTCAGGGGTCCTGAGAAAACCCTGGCCACAGTTTGCACCCTGACTGAGTCAATGATTTCACACAAAAGAAGGACCTTGAAGACCTTTGCCATGTTTGCCTACAGCTGTGGAACCAGAGACGGCGAGGGTGAGTGAGTGCTGGTGGGTGCAGCCTGCGTCCTGGTGAACCGGGGCGGCAGTGCAGTGGCACAGAAGGGGCATTCTGGAAGACGTGGGTTGGAGTTGGGCTTTACAGAATATAAATGCATCAAAGTTTCCAGCTGGGAGAAACAGCTGGAGCAAAAGCCCAAAGGATGAAACACGAGCAGGTTAAGGTATGCTGAGGGACACCGGCTGGAGAGGATAAAAGATGGAACAGAAGGTGAGCCGGGGGTGCAGGTCCCATCCGGAGACCACGCTCACCATTCCATCCCCAAGCTCCAGGCCTGCCTGGGGGAGGTTGGGGAAGCCCCCCACTGGCAGGGTGGTCTGGGGGCAGTCACCAGGCTCCCATCCTGAGTGTCAGACCTTCCTCGAGCTATAGCTTTGGGGACCAATAAGAAGCACCAAGTTTAGAATCACCCAAAAAACAAGACCCCGAGTGTGACAACTGGCACCAGGCAGAGTGAGCCAACGGGGCAGTGAAGCTAAGCTGGGGGCTGTGTGGGCTTCCTAATCCTCTCTCAGATTCAACCCATGTGGGGACAGGCAGACCTCCCCCAGGGGCAGGGTCTGCCCAGCAAATTCTCCGTGTGACTGTGACATCATAAAAATATGTATATTTGGGCCGGGCGCAGTGGCTCATGCCCATAATCCCAGCACTTTGGGAGGCCGAGGCAGGCAGGTCATGAGGTCAAGAGATTGAGACCAGCCTGGCCAACATGGTGTAAACTGTCTCTACTAAAAGTACAAAAATTAGCTCGGTGTGATGGCACGAACCTGTAGTCCCAGCTACTTGAGAGGCTGAGGCAGGATAATCACTTGAACCCAGGGGGCAGAGACTGCAATGAGCCAAGATTGGGCCACTGCACTCCAGCACAGCAACAGAGCAAGACTCAATCTCAAAAAAACAAACAAAAAACATATATTCGGTCTCTGCCCCACATGCTACTCACAGAGCTCCTACAACCCTTGGAATTTCTTGAACGGTAGGGGTGCTGGCGGAATCTTTTATTCTATTATTTGGTCTTTGACCCTGTTTCCTGACACAGAGCTGCCAAATCCCTCAGAATTTCCTGGGTGACAGGAGTGTCTTCTGTTGTAACAAGGTGACTTTAGGCTCCTGATGGGCGCTGGTCACCTGAGAGACACAGCCAGGTTTACAAGCGTGGGGGGGAGAGAGAGACTGGAGGTGGAGTTCATCATGAATTGTATGTATGTGAGGAAAACCACTGAGCTGCAGAGTTCGGGGAACTTTTGGGTTGGTGGACAAGATTACGTCCACATGTGGGAGGGAGTGCACCCCGACTCTGCAGGGAAAGAAGCTCCTGCATGGGAATCCTCTGGACCTCACCCTGTGCCCCACCTCATCCATCTCATCCTTTATTAAACAGTAAACTGGTAAACCTCAGTAAGTGTTTCTTTGAGTTCTGTGAGGCCTGATAGTAAATTCTCAAACCCGAGGAGAGGGTCATTTATGCAGGTGGCTCAGAAGCACGCACAGGCCACCAGCTGGAGCTTGTGGGACTGTGTCCTTTACGCTGCGTCTGTACTAACTCCAGTTGGTGTCAGAACTGAAAGAAATGGTGGAAAACCCAGTTCCTCTCCCACTCTCCCAACGGATGAGGAGGAGCAGTGAGCAAAGGCAACAAGGCGCCTCCCCCTCTAACTGCCACCCGAGACACCTGTGGATTCAGGGAGGGAGACAGAATCGGGCTGCCATAACAGATTGCCAGAGTGGCTTAAAGCCGCATACGTTTATTCTCTCACAGTTCTGGAGGCCAGAAGACCAAGATCAAAGTGTGGGGGGGCTGGTCCCTTCTGGAGGCTGCGGGGAGACTCTGTGTTGTTGCTCTCCCAGGCCCCGGTGGCCGCCCTCCATCCCTGCAGCCCAGCTGTTTTCTCACAGTTAACATCACTCCAGTTTCCAGGGCCACCTCCACCTCACCTTCTTCTTCTCTGTCTTCTCTTCTTTTAATGACACTCGTCATTCGAAGGTCTTATCTATCTTAAAATCCTGGATGATTTCATCTTAAGGTCCTTAAAGAATAATATCTATAAAGACACTATTTCTAAATAAGGTCACATTCTAAGGTTCTGGGCAGCCATGAATTCTGGCTGGGGCGGGGGGAGCTTGTCAACCCAGTCCAGCCGCTCAACAGTCTCTCTCTGTCACCCAGGCTGGAGTGTGGGAGTGTGCAGTGGTACATTCTCGGCTCACTGCACCCTCCGCCTCCCAGATTCAAGTGATTCTCCTGCCGGGATTGCAGGCATGTGCCACCACGCCCAGCTAAGTTTTGTATTTTTAGTAGAGACAGGGTTTCTCCACGTTGGTCAGGCTGGTCATGAACTCCAGACCTCAGGTGATCCACCCAGCAAGGCCTCCCAAAGTGCTGAGATTACAGGCGTGAGCCACCACACCCAGCCTGAATCCCATATCTCTTGTCCTCACTTTTCCTTCTCCTTCTTGTCTCTTCAATTTTCCCCTTCCTGGGGACTCATTGCCATCTGCCTACAAACATGATGGAATAGCCCACCCCAAAGTAATGACCACAGAAGTACAGTGCCCCTTGACCGCATGTTCCCTTCCAGCCACCCCTGCTAGCAGTGCTCCCCTCTGCAGTCATCCCTCCAATTCCTGTGTTTTCCACCTCACATCCAGGCTCCCTTCCTTCCACTCCAGTAGGGCTCATGTCAACACTGCCCACTGGCTCACTGATGACCACACATTGACAACCCTTTTTTTCTTGCTTTGCGCAAGCTCTGGACAGCTTTTGACACAGGTGAGGAACTGAACAAACAGCCAGGGCACTCCAACCCATCGGCTCAGCAGCCATTGGCCCAGAACAGTCAGGAATTGGCCAATAACTGCAGCTTCCCTACTTTTTGCTTCTTTTCCAACTTAGGGCCAAGTAGAGAAAGCCACTTAAGTTCCGCAAACCTGTCACAGAAGACATCTGCCCCATCTAGTGAGCCCACCTTCTGCTCCTCTGGGCCAACAGCCTCCAATCAGGATGCACCTGAAGCTGTCCCTGTTTTCCACTGTAAAGTTCTCCCATCCCTCTGCTTGCCTTTGAGTCTTTGCCAAAAGCAGGTAATGACGGCCAGCTCCCTTGCTACAGCAAGCTGTGAATGGGAAGCCTCTGCTTGTTCTTATGGGATGGTCTTCTTTAATTTTATTTTACGAAATAATTTCTTCAAGACTGCAAAGATTTGCATGCTTATTTTTCCCATCATTCACCTGCTTCCTCTTCTAAACCGTCTTCATTTACCCCTCATCACAGAGCTCTGAATCCAGCTGTCTTCTCTCTATGCACATTCTGACTCAATGGTCTCATCCAGACCCACGAATTCATGTGCTGATGTCTCCCGTGACTGTAAGCTCCTCCAGATTCATACAGCGCCCTCACTTCCCCAGGACATATCCCCTTGAATGCCTAATAGAAGTATTAATCCTATGGTGGCTGTATTTGTCAGCAATAGCAATGTCCACAGAAATGCTGCGTAACAAACAATCCCAAAACTCAGAGCCTGACAGCAATCAGCATATACTCTGATGTTCATGACTTTGTAAGTTGATTCAGCTCTGGTTGGTTTGGTTGACCTAGACAGAGCCAGATGAGTGGCTCTGATATTCTGCTTCATGCAGGTGAATTAACTCCAGACTGTGTATTGGATTCAAGTTCAACCACATGTGTTCATTTCTAAGCCCAGGCTTCATGGGAAGCCTTTCCCATGAGGATCCCTAGATCGCAAGAGCCCAAACAGCATGATAGCATTTATGACCTTGGCTTGCCTTGGGCCTACCACGTTTCCTTCAGCAAAAGGAAGTCTTGTGGCCAACCTCAACTTCACGTGGGCAGGGAAGTACCCTCTACTCATAGTACAGAGGAACAAATATTTGCCAAACAATGGCCTCAAAGTCCAAGCCATGCAAATTATTAATGAAAAAGGTTAAACTGTGATGTAGAAGACTAGATGCCCCCACCCAAATTTCTCGCTGAATTAGAATTCTAGAGTTAGAGGAAGGGCCTGGTAGGAGTTGACTAAATCCTGGGGATGGACTTTCCCCTTGCTGTTCTTATGATAGTGAGTTTCCACAAGGTCTGGTTGTTGTAAAAGTATGTAGCACTTCCTCCTTCTCTCTCTTTCTCTTGCTGGCCATGTGAAGATGTGCTTGCTTCCCCTTCACCTTCTGTCATGATTGTAAGTTTCCTGTGGCCTCCTTAGCCACTCTGCCTGTACAGCTTGTGGAACTGTAAATCAATTAAACCTCTTCTCTTTATAAATTACCCGGTCTCAGGTAGTTCCATATAGCAATACAGGAATGAACCTAATACAGAAAATTGGTACCAGGAGTCAGGGATTACAATAAAGATACCTGAAAATGTGGAAGCTACTTTGAAACTGGGCAACAGGCAGAGGCTGGAACAGATTGGAGGGCTCAGAAGAAGACAATAAGATGAGGGAAAGTTTGGAGCTTCCTAGAGACTTGTTGAATGGTTGTGACATTCTGAGAGCAATATGGATAGTGAAGTTCAGGCTGAGGTAGTCTCAGATGGAGATGAGGAACTTATTGAGAACTGGAGTAACGGACACTCTTGCTATGCTTTAACAAACAGACTGGTGGCATTGTGCCCCTGCTCTAGGGATCTGTAGAGCTTTGGGCTTGAGATATTATTTAGGGTATCTGGCAGAAGAGGACTAGATGGGAAAAATGGTTTTGTAGACCCACTGCTATGTGAAGTCTCAGGACATGGTGCCCTGCATCCCAGCCACTCCAGCCTCAGCTGTGGCTAAAAGGAGCCAAGGTACAGCTGGGGCCATTGCTTCAGAGGGTGTAAGCCACAAGCCTTGGCAGATTCTATGTGGTGTTGCACCTGTGGGTGCACAGAGGGAAAGAGTTGAGATTTGAGAGCCTCCACCTAGACTCCTGAGGCTGTATGGAAATGCACAGATATCCAGGCAGAAGTCTGCTGCAGGGGCAGAGCCCTCACGGAGAACCTCTACTAGGGCAGTGCAGAGGGGAAATGTGGAATTGGAGCCACCACAGAGAGTCCCCATTGGGGCACTGCCTAGTGGATCTGTGAGAAGAAGGCCACTGTCCCCCACGCCCCAGAATGGTAGATCCATTGACAGTTTACACTGTACATCTGGAAAATCTACAGGCACTAAATGCCAGCCCATTAAGGAGCTGCCCAAGGCCACGAGAGCCCACCTCTTGCATCAGTGTGCCCTGGATCTGAGACATGGAGTCAAAGGAGATTATTTTGGAGCTTTAATATTTAATGATTTCAGGCTTGCATGGGGCCTATAGCCCCTTTATTTTGCCTAATTTCCCCCATTTGCAATGGAAGCATTTTTCCATTGCCTGCACCCGCATTGTATCTTGGAGAAAACTAACTTGTTTTTTATTTTACATGCTCATAGGAGGAAGAGACTTGTGTTGTCTGAGATAAGACATTAGACTTGGACTTTTGAGTTAATGTGAGAAAGCATTAAGACTGTGGGGATTGTTGGGAAGGCATGATTGTGTTTTAAAATGTGAGAAAGACATGAGATTTGGGAGGAACCAGGGGCAGAATGATATAGTTTGATTCTGTCCCCATCCAAATCTCATGTTGAACTATAATTCCAGTTTTGGTGAGAGGTGACTAAATCATGGGGGCGGACTTCCCCCTTGCTGTTGTTGTGATAGTGAGTGACTTCTCACAAGATCTGATTGTTCTAAAATGTGTAGTACTTTCCTTTCTCTTTCTCTCTCTCTCCTGTGTCCACATGACAACGTACTTGCTTTCCCTCCACCTTCCTCCATGATTGTAAGTTTCCTGAGGTTTCCCCAACCATGCTGCCTGGACAGCCTGTAAAACTGTGAGTCAATTAAACCTCTCCTCTTTATGAATTACCAAGTTTCAGGTACATCTCCATAGCAATTCAAGAATGGAGGAATATAAACTGTCTTTACGCCCAGGTATTTTGATTGTACATGAAGTATCCAAGGTCATATATGAAAAATTAGTACATGAGTTTATCAAAGTTACAGGATACAAGATTAATACACAAAAGTAATATTTCTATAAATTTACAACAAATTGTTGGAAATAAAACTTACAATAGCATTTGAACCTAACAAAAAATGTATGTAACTAGTATGTTTAAAACCACAAAACAGTGCTGAGAGAAAATTTTAAAAGGTCTAAATACATGGAGAGAGACCATGGATGGGAGGAGTTTATACTACTAAGCAGTCAGTTGTCTGCAAACTGACCTACAGATTCTCTGTGATTTTCATCAAAATTCCAGCAGAATTTTTGGTAGGAATTGAGAAGTTAGTTTAAAATTTTATGTGAAAAATGTAAAAGGCCAAGAATAAATAGGGCATTATTGAAAAACTAAAATAAAGTCAGAGGATTTAGTCTACCATATTTCAAAATTTACTACAAAGTTATAGTAATTAAGACAATGTAGTATGGGTAAAAGAATTAAACAAATAGATCAATGGAACAAAGCCGTGACTCCAAAAGTGTGTGTGCACGTGTGCATGTATAGATACGTGTATATGTATGTACATGTGTATGTATATGTGTATGTGTGAACTAATGTTTTTAAAGGCACCAAAACAATTCCATGGGCCAAGGAAAGTCTTTTCAATAAGTTGTATGTAAGTAACTGTATATCTACATCAGTGGAAGATAATCATTCACTCCTACCTCATACCATATACAAAAATTAATTCAAGATAGATCATTAAACTTAAATTTGAAAGTTAAGACTATAAATCTCCAGTAGAAAACATAGAAGAGAGTTTTTGTGGTCTTGAGGCACACAAAGATCCCTTAGGACACAATGCACTACCTATTAAAGAAAAAAAACAATTTCTTTGAAATTTAGGCCTTTTGTTCATCAAGGGCAGCACCAAAATCAGCCACAGAGTGAAAGAAGATAGTTGTAATATTTATGTCAGACAAAAAGCTTACACTCTGGATACTACCTGTGGTAGTAAAAGACTACCACAAATCAGAATAAAAAATCAACTTCCCTCTAAATCCACAAGAGACTTAACAAGAATAAGCGATCAAGATAGGATTGAAAAAAAGAATAAAGTCAGAAGATTTCATCTGCCTTATTTCAAGTGCACAAAATAATTGAATGCACAATAACCACAGGAGAAGTTGCTCAACATCCCTGACCAGTAGAGAAGAGAAATGCAAATTAAAATCACAATGAAGAACCACTACGCGCCCACCAGAATGGCAAAAATTACAGAACCTGAAAGCCCCATAGCTGGTGAGGGGTAGGCTGAAATACTTACCCGTTGTGGGTGTTTGTGTGGGGTTGGTCACACCGCTTTGCAAAGCTCTTTGACAGTCTCTTATATGGCTTAATATACACTTACCCTAAAATCCAGCAATCCTTCTAGGTCTATACCAATGATATATAGGCCCACCAAATACTTGTGCAAGAGTGTATGTAACTTTATTTATAGTAGCAAAAAAGTAGGAACATCCCCCGTGCCCATCGGCCAGAGAACTGATCAACAAACTGTAGAATATCCATTCAGTGAAATTCCACTCAGAAAAAACGGGGAGGAAAGAGAGAGAAAAAGAAAGCACAAATTGCTGATGCATGCGGCTACTGGGATGAGTCTTGAAAACATGAGTGGAATGCAGGAAGCCAGATGATCCCGAGTACAGATGGTATGATTCCACTTCTGTGAAGTTCAAGCACAGCGGGAAGACTCTAAGCTGATGAACGTCGGATCAATGACGCCTGCAGAGGTGGCAGGGAGGGATACAGCTGCTGAGGGCGGGGTCTTTCCGGCATGATGAAAATGTTTACGCAATCTGGGTAAGGTTCCATTGTCAAAATTCAACTAACTTTTCCCTTGAAATTGTGCATTTTACAGTATGGAGACTATGCCCCCTAAAGCACTGTTGAAAATAATTTTAAAACAAGCTGGGCGTGGCCTGTAATCCAAGCATTTTGGGAGGCCAAGGTGAGCAGATCTCTTGAGGCCAGGAGTTTGAGACCAGCCTGGCCAACAAAGTGAAACCCCATCTCTACTAAAAATAGAAAAACAGCCAAGTGTGGTGGCAGGCACCTGTAATCCCAGCCACTTAGTTGGCTGAGACAGGAGAATCATTTGAGCCAAGGAGGCTAGGTTGCAGTGAGCTGAGATCACGCCACTGCACTGCAGCCTTGCTGACAGAGAGACTCTGTCTCAAAAAAGTAAATTACGAAAACTCAGAAACAAACTGAAGAATGATATCCAAGCAACAACAGCACACAGGAAGGAATCTTTATAGCACAGAAGCCATCTACCCCTCCTTGAGCATCTAAACCTGTCCTGGTTCAATACAACATGCCTGTGTGCCTTACCCCAGGTAGCAATCCATAAGCCCATGGGGTAGGGGGTTTTCCTGGACCCAGAGAGACTCTGTGACTCCCCTGAGACCCCACCAGCTGTGCACCATGGCAGAACAAAAATACAAGACAGACATGCTGATAGCAAGCTGTCAGTCCTCCACCTTCCTTCCAGATGCTGGGCTGCTTTCTGTTTCTTTGCGTGAATCCCACAGCAGCCAGAAAGATCACTATGATCACCCATTTTAAAGGTGAGGCAACAGACTCAGAGATGAAGTGGAGCGAGGATGTGAGCCCAAGCTCAGCCCGCTCTCCTACAAATACCACCCCTGCTTCCTGCCCCGCTCCTGGACACCATTCCCGTCACCTGCCAAAGGTGCCATCCGTGCCCACACAAGGCCTTGAGATGCAAACAGGAAAATTCTCAGCAGCTCCAAAGGCAGGAGCACAGGTCGGGGATTCTCAGCACAGAAGCGTCTATGTCCCGCGCGGCCAAGTCCCAGAAGCATAGCCTCTGCACAGCATGGGTGCCTGGAGGAGACGTGCTGGCCCGTAGAACGATTGGTCAGGTAAATTCTGGGCGTCACGGCTTCCCCGGGGCTTGTGTGCTTCTCCGCCCCTCCAGCTTGGGAGCTCTAGCTCACCCATGCCCAGGTCTGGGCTGCAGGCTGTCCCCAGCAAGTGTCCCTGGATTGAATGTGTCGTAGAGTTCCTCTGTTGGCCTGCTGATGGCATTTGACAATGAGCATTGTGCTGGACTGTCCCACTCGCTCGCAGGCTGACCACCCGTTCT
Source organism: Cebus imitator (assembly GCF_001604975.1). NCBI lineage: Eukaryota > Metazoa > Chordata > Mammalia > Primates > Cebidae > Cebus > Cebus imitator. The sequence goes on along the minus strand of NW_016107460.1, from coordinate 6,266,237 downwards.
GAGCCTCCCAGAACAGGCAGCTTCCTACCCTGTCCTGCAGCTGAACTGGAAGAGAACCCATAGAGGGGCTGCTGGGCGGCTGGAGGCCCCTGGGGATGAAAGAGTTTCAAAAGGGAGCCAGTGGCTGGCCTAGGTGCAGCAGGGACGCGCTTGAGGGAGATAAACCACACATTTTTTGCTCTTGTTGGGGCAGGTCACCCTGTCCCAGAAGGACAGTGGACTGGCTCCATGTCTCACCCTGGGCCCTGGCCAGCAACCATCCTAGACTCAGCCAGGCACCTCCAATATCTCCTTCCTCTGGGTGGGTCCCAGCGAGAGGTAGGACCCTGGCTCCTTGCACCCCTCCTACCCCTAATCGATTGAGAGGATACGGCCTCACCCCCAGACACCCAAAGAGATACTCTTGCTGTCCTCATGCTGTCTGCTCTGTCACACGGCACCCCCGGGGACACTCAGGGACAGTTAGACAGTGTCATCACCAGTCCTCCAGAAACCTCTGGGTCTCAGCTTGGTCGAGAAACGATGGCAGCCCCGGCCAGGTGCTGGCCAGGGAGTTGTAAGCAGGAGAGGAGGAAGATTAGGGGCAGCAGCAGTGTCTAATGGAATTTTCCGGGTGGATGGGTATTTACAATGTGGCTACTGAGTATTTGAAATGTGAACTCCCATGTCTGAGGAATTTAATTTTGTACATAACTGCATTCATGTGAATTTAAATTTACCTTGCCACAGGTGGTCAGGGGCCATGTCCAACAGCATAGCCTGGGAGCGGCTGCCAGCCCTGCTGGGAGTCTCCCCCAAGAGTCTCTGCATCCAGGAAAACTCTCTACTCCTTGCCACCCGGGCTGTCACTGTGCCCTGCCCTTCGCCCTGCCTGCCGGGGCTGGTTTTAAAGGTTTGCAGGAACAGGAAGCCAGCTCTGTCACCTAGGGTGCCCTCGGGAGCCCGAGCTAGGAACCTCTCAGAGAAGAGGAAGCTGAGATAGGGGTCCTTTGGGAAGGGAAAGGGCAGGGCTGGTGATGCCGTAATGCTCAAAAGAAGCCACAGCTCCCACTCCCTGCACCCCGTCCCGAACACCCAGAGCCACCGTGACATCTCCAGTTCCTTTTCTAAAAAGTGAAGAATAAACTGCCATTGTTTATTGTCCCCAGTCCCTCCCAGCTGAGCCCAGCTTCTGGTGTGACCGTTACTAGCATGTGGGTGGCCTCATGGCCCCGGACTCATGCCCCCCACAGGAGCTTCTGCAGGAAACTGTCCTTTCCACCCCCACATCCTGGAATACCTGCCATCTGTAACAGGCTCTGTCTTTAGGGGGCACTTTTTTCATCCAGTTTTTCAATGGCCTTTCATTGGCTTCTGCGTTCTCTGACATCCACTCCCCACAAGCAAACCCTGACTCAGAAAAGGAAAACATATCTATCGTGAGTCGCTCCTGTTGCTCTTTCCCCAGCACCCGGGCCGCTGTCATCAGGGGAGACAGAGCTATTTGTCAAGCTCCGGAGAGTCACCAAGACTTGTCGTTCCTGCAGGGAAGCCTGGCCAGTGCCGCCTCCAAGCACACCTGAGGGTCTAAAAAACAATCTTCTCACCATCCAAGCACACCGACTCCATTGAAAAGGAGAGAGGGGTGCGGAAGAAATGTGATTTCGATCCATCATTCATATCCCAAAGATGCCACTTCAGTTTGAAGAGGGAGAGACACAGCTCTCTTTACCAGCACTTGAGGCGTTGAGACGGGCACACGTGCAGCTGTCTAGGGAGGGGTGCAGCTTGGATGTACTTAGTCACATTGGCAGCAGGGGAAAGAAATAGGGCAGCCGCCAGCCTGGGGACCGGGAGAGGACAGCTTCAGCGACAGCAGAGGGCTCTGGGCTCAATGGACTCCCCGTCTCTCTGCTTTGAAATATGCAAATTGTGGCCATCCCTGCAGGAAGAACACCAACCTGTATCTCTGTGGCTGCCTCCTTGACACCTGACTGTTGATGGGTCACTTTGACGTGTGAGTCCAAGCACCGAGCTGGCATCTGGCTTCCATTAAGGGCAATTTGTACATGTTTTCCTCTTTTACCCAAATAAGCGTTCCTCACCCATATCACCTCCTCAATCCCCCCAGGCATGTGTTGGCATCACTGAAGGTGTTTCATCTCGGTCACAAGGACAGGACATCAGCCCCTGTGGTACCTGCAGAGGCATCCAGGGAAGCCTCTCCACTGCTCTGGCACTGGGCGAGCCTTCAGTCTCCACATTCTGCAGAAAAGCCCATTTTGGTCACTGAGGGGGCTGGAAGGGGGAGATGAAAGAGGGGTTGATTCTGGCAGGGTGCCCAGCACATGCAGACACTACAGGGAAATGGCCTCACCTTAGGAGTGAGAGGGACACCCAAGGCTCTGTATTTGTGGCCACCTGGCACAGCTCACTGGGGCCAAGAGGAAAAAACACCAGGCTCAAGACAGAGGACAGTGTTGTTTCTAAAAAGAGGGCAGAGCCTTCAGGAGGGCAGGCTTCAGAAGGGGCTTGGAATCCCCCACGTTGGTGGAGGGGCCTGAGAAGCCTCTCTGGGCTGTCCACACCTGAACCAGATGCTTCTCGCCAGCATCCCCACTCTGAGGCCAGCCAGTTCTGCAAAGAACCCACGTCAGTCCAGTCCACACCAGGCAGTTCTGAGCTGTCAGAAACAAAGGGCTTTTATTTCTGCACTAAGCATTTTACATGTGCTTAATTCTCTGCACCAATCTCCAGATAGCCAAACTCTGACGACAATAGTGACAGCAGGAGCTGCTGTGTGTTCGTGAGCTCACGTCACACGCCGGGAATCGTACCACAAAGCTCTTGCCTCTCGCTCACGTCACATGCCGGGAATCGTACTGCAAACTCTTGCCTCTCACATCTCTCACCTCCTACCCTTTGAGGTGGCACGGTTGTCAATTGCACTTCACAGGCAGCACAGAACAGCTGACAAAAGATGCCTGGCACTCCTGCTGGCCCCTCGGGTCCCTGCTAACCATGCATGCGAAGGGCCACCTATTTTCCAGCGTCCAGCCAAATGTGCCACCACCAGGCAGACTGCCATTCCCCAAGGCCCCACATCTCTTCCACACCTGTTCTGTGGTGAGGATGCCACCTCCACTGCCAGTCAGCATGGCACCCAAGCAAGGCTTGCAGGCATGGGAGGCACACAGTCTAGGCATGAGTCAGGGCTCTGTCTCCTCCCCTCTGCCGACCTGCCCGGACTGAGGCCCCTCCACTCCCATCCTGCAGATGCTGCCTGTTCTGTGGTGCACCTCGAGGGTCATGTGAGGCCAGGCACTTTGCTGAGAACCGCGTCTGCTGCACATGCACTGATATGGTCTGGCTGTGTCCCCACCCAAATCTCATCTTGAATTGCAGCTCCCATAATTCCCACATGTTGTAGGAGGGACCTGATGGGAGAGAGTGGAATCATGGTGGCTGGTTCCCCCATACTGTTCCCATGGCAGTGAAGAAGTCTCACAAGATCCAATGGTTTTATAAGGGTGGTCTTTGTTATTTTAATTTTTATTTTTTTGTCTGAGACAGAGTCTCGCTCTGTCACACAGGCTGGAGTGCAGTGGCACGATCTCAGCTCACTGCAACCTCCACCTCCCAGGTTCAAGCCATTCTCCTGCTTCGGCCTCCTGAGTAGCTAGGGTTACAGACGGCACCATCCCACCTGGCTAATTTTTGTATTTTTTAGTAGAGACTGGGTTTCACCATGTTGGCAGGCTGGTCTGGAACTCCTGACCACTGACCGGTGACCTAAGCCCCTCACTCCATCCCATAGAACCTGGCCCTTACTCCAACCCATAGGCCCTGTCCACTCACATGCTGCCTCAAGTGTGGCTCTGTAATCAAGACCTGGGACCCAGGCCTTCATCAAGGAAATGGTGATTTCCCCTGCAGCTCCTGCGTCTGTCCCCCTGCAACTTTGGTGGTGACGAGGGTGAGGCCGGGACTATGGCAGGGACCGCAGCCATCCCCACGGGGCCCAGCCCCTCTAGCATCTGCCCTGATGCTCCCCTACTGCCCAGAAGGGGAAACCTCCACTCGGCCCCATCCCTGTCAGGCACAGCAAATAGAGCTAATGACTAGGGCAGTGGGCGGGCGTGCGGAAGGCGGGGCTGGTGCGGAGGTGTGGGGTTAAGGTGAGAATTTGCCCTGCAGCTCCTCCTCCTCCTTGCCCTCACCTGTGTCCTTTCAGGGACTCAGTGACCTCCACCTGCATTGACATAGCAGCTGACAGCGCTCCATCCTGGAAGCATCCCAGGTGGGCTCATGCAGGTGACAGGAGGCCCCTGTTTAGCCAGCTGTCTGCCCATTCAAGTCCAGACGCCCAAGTGTGGCATTCAAGGCTTGACCAGAACCTGGTGTCCTTCCATTCACTCACTCACTCATTCACTATCTAAGTGTCTCCCTGAGGACGTGGTGGGCGCCCAGCGCAGAGTCAGGACTTAGAGACTGGTAGCAAGTAGCCTGAGAGAGTCCAGGACTCCCGAGACGTCACAAGTTAGTAACAGAACTAGGAACTTCGTCACATTTGCAGGTGTGGGGGGAACAGGTGCCGTAGAGTTTGGAGCACTCTGGCCTGGAGGTGGTTCCTGAAGGGAGGCCGAGAGGAGGGCATGGCCCAGGCGTCGCTTTGGGGCAGAGGGGAGAGCAGGGTGTGTGGCTTTCCTCTGTCCCAACTCAGCTGTGTTCACAGGATTTCAAGGGACATTCTGTGGCTTCCATTGTAGAAGACACCAGTGAGGACGCTGATTTTCAGTGAAATGGCTTCTCAGGGCCCTGGGCTTTGCCACTCAGGAGGCAAACAACGACGTGCTACAGGAAGCAAACTTGCACTGGTGGCTTCTCAGAATCGTGGGCCCCTGTGCTGCTCAGGGACAGCTGAGCCCCTGAAAGGCCTAGAAGAGAAAGGCTGCAATGCTTCCCAAAGCAATGGTACAGTCAGAGGGGTGGGGCCGGACCCCGGCAGCAGCCCTGTGATGGCTAGGACGGGAAGGCTGGGCCCACAGCCCCATTGTTTGTGGGTCACCTTCACCCAGGTTGTCCCAAGTTTCCCCTGAAGTTGGGGCTGCAGTGCCTGGCGGGGACTTGGTCTCAGTCAGGAGCTGGGTCACAGGGCAGAGCTCAACATGGAGCTCAGGACAGTATGTGGGGCTGGCAGCAACCCCGTGCAAACCCTGTGGGTGTCCTACCCCCAAGGCCAGCAGTCCTGGGGCCTCCCTTTCTCCCTGGGTTTGGGGGTGGACAGTCCCCACAGCATACGGGGTGAAATTTTAGAACATGAATAAATACGATAAATACCCGAACATGCGGATGCCAGGTGATAAATGGGAGGAGACTGGAAATGAACTCAGCAGCCATGGCCCAGGCCCGGCTGTGCCTTGGAGGCCTCAGGTGCCTTTTGTCCCTCCGAGGCCCATCCATCTCTGCCACACCTGCAGGAGCCAATGTCCTCAGGGAAGAAACCTGCATCGCATCCACGCCTGGCTTCCCATGAATGAGACGTCCCCATTCCTTTGCACGTAAAAACACACATTTATCTAACAGCAAATTACATGTTGGCTCCCACAGACGCCACGCCACCTCTTTCTCCGGGCCGGGGTCCCTGCTGGCACTCGCAGGGGAAGGGTCTATTTCTTTCACAGTTGGCTCTGCTTCCCTGGGTGGCTGCCATCTGCACCCGGCACTGGAAGGCGTTCAGTGCCAATTGTGGAATGAACTGATCAATGGATCAATCAGTTCAGCACTGCTCAGTCCCCGGTGGGACAGGGAAGGGGCCTGAGCGGGAGACGGGAGACTGGATTCCCCATGCAGGGCCTTGGTGAGGGTCACTAGCTGGGGGTCTGTGAGGGTCAGGGACCAGACCTGCTACAGACCCCTTGGGGCTACGTCAGCTGCATGACCACAGGCAATGCACCGAAGCTCTCTGAGCCTCGGGGTCTCTGTCCTTGCCTGGGTATAATTCCCACCTTTCGGGGCTATGGCACAAATTAAGTGAGCGAATATTTGAAAAGCACCGGGTCTATCATGCATGCTCGGTGAAAGGAAGATGGTATCATATTTCTTTAATCTCCCACCGTGCTTTTAATTTTCTGTTTCTGACACTTCAACCTCTGAGGCCTTACTGACCCTGAAGGAACTGCCCCTCCCAGGGCTGGCAATTCCTAGAGGTAGTAAAGGACTGGCCTGGGAGCCCACCTTTTCTACCAGCCCACCCAGAGCCCACAGCCCACCCCCTCTTCTATAGGGTCTCCCCCCAGGACCACCACCCACCTGCTCTCGCCACCCCAGGCCAGGTGCCAGACAGCTAGGGGCAGCCTCTCTCCCCAGAGCAAGCAGGAGCCTATCACAAACCCGTGCTGAGTCTGCCCACCCCGCGTCGCTTGCTCCTTCCCACAGAAACCACAGGAACACTGGTGTTACCCACTTCCTCCCCACCAGCCTCCTAGCCACCCTAGTGCTTCCCCCATGGCCCCACCTGCTACACAGCGCCTCTTGTTTCCAGGAATCTGCAAGCATAACAAGCTTCCTCCTTCACGGGTCTTTTCCGTGTCTGCATGTTTCACCATACCTGATTAAAACAAGTCCTGGCCCCCTTACAACACACCTGTCCCCAGCTGTGTCACCCACATGATGCATACACCCTGCAGGGGGCTGTGGGTGGACCACCATGAACCTTGGGCAAAGCCATCCTTCTGGAAGAGAGAAGGAGGAAGGGACAGGATGGGCCATGTTGGCTCTGCCAGGAGAGGAAGGGTGCAGGTTTCACGCCAGGCAGGGCCCACTTGGACTCCATGACCCAGCCTCCCCCCACCCTCCACCAGCTCCGTCCATCAGCCTTTCCACCTCCACCCAACCTGGATACAGAAACCTCAGCTGCAGCCCCACACCGCAAACTGGGAATGACTTGTTTACGGCTGCTTTGTCAGGCTTCTGCTTGCTTTTTTCTTTTCTTCCAGAAGACACTAATTCAAAGATGAAGTTCCAGGCAGAATGGAGAATGTACTCTTGGTTGATGTGTGTGTTGACTTCTTGCTTTTACCATCCAGCCAGGGGCACTGGGTCGGGAAAGCATGGCCTGGGAGACAGATGACCCCGATCCTGGGGTCTAGGGGCACGGTTCAAGGGAGGCAGGGTGTGTTCTGCCCTGTTTAGTTCTGGATTAGAGTGGGGCTGTTATCCGTAAAATTTTGATGCTGCAAAAGAAATAGCACTAGAAAATAAATCCTCTCAGCAAGACACTTTACTTCTGCAGAAGGGTGAGGCTCCCAGATGGAGCAATGGTGAGAGCACGCCCGGACAAGGAGGGGAGGGGTGCTTATTCCTGATGGAGGTCGCCCCTACTGCTGTATCATTCCTCTATTGGCTAGGGTTAGATGGCACAGTCTAGACTAATCCTGATTGGCTATTTTAAAGAGAGCAGGGGTACAACCCAGAGTGGCGGGTGGGTAGGTTGGTGGGAAGGACAGCTATGGGCAGGTCAGAGCAGGTAGCCAGGGGTGACCTAGGTCAAAGCAGGTGACCAGAGCAGGTGACAGAAGCAGGTGACTGGGATAAGTCAGGACGGGGCAGGGGACCAGGGGAACAGATGTGAACTACTAATTAGAACTGGTGAAGAAGATTGTTTACTAAAACTACAAGGAAGTTAAAATTTAAAATGGAGGGCAAAGAACTGAACATACTGACATAGCGATTCTTTGAAGGGAAATTTAGAACTCAGTGTATCCAACAGGGCCATCTTTGCCAGGAGGGAAAGATTGATAGCATCCAGGATGCTCCATGAGGTCTTGGCCACCCGGCCTGGCCACGAGCATTCTGCAGGCCAGGGAGCAGCTTCCTCCAACCCCAAGCCCTCCAGGACCACAAAAGAGAAGAGAACCTGCTTTGATAAAGACAGCGTGAGGCAATTAGAGGAATTCAGCAGACCGGGATGATAATCCCAGAATGTTGTATCATCATTCTCCTGAAAAGACAATCTGCTGGAAAACACAGGAGTAGAAAAAATCAATCCATGTATTTATCACTTCTGGGAGCACTCGTTGTGAAAATAAACTCCCTGGAGATAAGAAGGGAGATGTGTTTAATATTGATGGGACTTTTGCATTGGCCCAGCCGGTCTGAATTGGATGTTAGAAATCTTTAGGAATTATAAGAATCTGATATGGCATTTTGGAAGACGCTTAGGTGCCTAATTGCTGGTTTGATTGTCTTCTTCCCCTGACAGCCACTTAGAACATTGCCTTTAGCTCATGTTTCCTATAAAATCCTCTGCAGGACAAATTCAGTGCTTTTATTTGGGGGGATGTTTGCTCAGTAACATACTTATTTCCATGTATACTCTGAAGGGTGAGCTACAGGTGGTCCCCTCCCCAGTCCCACCCCTTGTGGGGGGTGGGGGGGGTTCTTGTTCAAGTTCCAAAGGGGGATGTGTCCACTTCCAAAGAGACACATGAATAACATTCTTTCTTCCCTCCCCCAATCCCAGGTCATGCGCAGATAACACCCACCCCTCCCTTTCATTCACTGCTCCAAGCTCAGCCGCAAATGCAGTGCCAGTCAAGCGCTCAGAACATGGTTCAGTGAGGACAGAAGCCTTGTCTGTCTTGTTCCTAATTATTCCCACAGACCTAGATCAGAGCCTTTTGGTGAATATTCGTGAAATGGATGAATGGATAGACAGATGGATGGATGGATGAGTAGATGGATCGGTGTGTAGATGGATGGTTGTGTGGATAGAAGAATGGATGGATGGATGGTTGGATGGATGGATGGATGGATAGATGGATGAGTAGATGGATGGGTGGGTAGATGGATGAATGTGTGGATGGATGGATGGATGGATAGGTTGATGAGTGGGTGGATGGATGGGTAGATAGATAGATGAGTGTGTGGATGGATAAATGGATAGATGGGTGGGTGAATGGAATGGTAGATGAATAGTGGGTAGAGAGATGAATGACAGATTGATGGGGGGGTGGACAGATGGATGAATGTGTGGATGGATGGATGGATGAATGGATGGGTGAATAGATGGGCAGAAGGATAGGTGGATGAATGAAAAAATGAAAACAATATTGAGAACAGCTAGCCCGGTTACAGTGCTTACTCTCCATTCTTCATGTCTGTTCTTACAAACCCCTCTGAAGAGGGCATAATTATTGACCCATTTTACAGATGAGGAGCCTGAAACTCAGAGATGAATCAATTCACGCAGGGTCTGAGAAGATTATTGATGAGCTGCTGAAACCACAGAGACAGTTCAGCAGATCTTCATTTCTGTTTCCTGCTCTTGTTCCATCCACACCACCCAGCGGCTCTTTTCTAAGGTGTCACCTTCAGAAGATCTTCAGTGAAATGGGATGAGGTTGGATGAGCCATGTGGGCAGATGGGGGCTGTGATGGAAGGAGGGGCTTCTCCTCATCCTCATCTTGACTTGGAAGCCTCCCTTGAAATCAACAGATAGACCAAAGCAGTGGCTTCTGCTCAGAGTGAAGGGTGGAATTCAGCCACACAGGGCACTACACAAGGGGACTGTCCTTGCTGATCAGAGGCTGGAGGGCATTAGTTGGGAGTCTGGGAGGAGAACGGGGTAGATGTAAGGATTCCGGGCCCCAGGCTGTTAAGGAACCAAGACACACAGGGTCTGAGCCTGTGCCAAGCCTCCTGGGATGGGCAGGGTAGGCATAAAAGCAAAATGACTCACCCAGACTCAGGACCACCAGCTAGTCCTGTTTATCTGGGACTTTCCAGGTGGCAGCGCTAAAGTCTTACATCTCAGGGCTTTCCTGGGACTGTCTGAATTTCAAAAATGAAAGTAAGTCATACATTCCAGAAACCATGTTAGTGCTGGACAAAGCAAGACGGTTAGTCACCCTGTCAGGTCTCCACTGAGAGGAGGGCAACCAGGCCATAAAGGCACCAGCAAGGACATGGTACTGTTTCCAGAGGAGGCAGGTCAACCTGCCCTGGGAGGAGACTCAGAGCTGCTCCCACTAGCGCCGCTGGCTCCCTACCCAGGAAGAGGCATTTGCTGATGTCTGTACTCCTCTGGGTGAGGTCCTGGCTCAGGAGCTGGAATCTGCCAGTTGTCACCTGATTCCCTGAAGGCTGAGCAAGGCTGGTTTTACAGTTGTCTTTTGTGTTGTAATTGGTTTTCTTTTTATCAGTTATGGAAATGTTTCTTCATCTTCTTTGAAGGAATTGCTACAGATTGCTTGTGAAATCCAGAAACATTTTCCCTTGACTCCTATGTCCAAGCGGATGCCCTGAGCGGCATGGATGGCTCTGCACTTGTAGCAGGGACACTGGTCCCCAGGCTGCACGTGGACTCCCAGGGGGATTCTGATCTCATCCCTTCCTGGCTGCTGTGTGGAAATGGGGTTAAAGGCCCCCTGCCTCCATGGGCTCACTCATGTCTAAAGTTATTACACAGCTTCCTCCAAGTGGGAAAATATTAGCTAATTTTTCTTATTACCACTAATTTAGACCTGGGAAGAGAATTAGCACTAAGTATGATTTGAAGAATTTTTTTCATAAGCACTTGGAAATCACAGACTATTTGATGAACTACCGGGAAAGTGAATGAAACATTGGTTCATACATCCCTTCACAGGCCACCTAGGAGAGAACCTGAAGTTGAACGTCCATGGGGGAAGCCAGATAATGTCATGTCATCTCTCTGATCCCAACCTTTTAGAAACATCAACACATTTCAGGCTTGCCAGGGCAAAAATAGCAAGCAGAGTTTGGACGTCTACCAAAGCATTAAAATTTTCTCTTCTGCTCTTTTGATTAATTTCTATTTTTTCACCCTTATATTACACAAGTCTTGGAAATTAACAGAGTATCACCTCTCATAAGTCCCCAGACGCTGTAGCCCCCACATACTCCCCCTCCCTGTCTACAGGCAGTGCCCTCAGTTCTCGTACTGTCTTCTGGTGGAATCTGGTTCCCAAAGGCCCCTTGTCACAGGTGACTTGGAGCAGATTTTTGACCTCCCTATTCACAGAAGCCCGGTGCCCTTATTGTGGATGTGGCTGTGTCACATCCCTAGCCCCCTTCATCGCTGATGAAGAACTGTGGTCCAGAGCAGGTAGGCAACCAAACCAAGACCTCACAGTTCATAAGCACAGAGCAGTGTGCAGCCATCAGGTCTGCACCTGACACCCGTGCTCCCTGACACTGCCCTGTGTGGCCTCTCTAAAGGGCCTGGACTATCAGTGGTGCTGGATAAGCTTGCACTCAATACCACGGTGGAAGAAGGCAGGTGTTTAGAATTAGAAGAGATCACAGAGAGGCCCTATTTTGTGTTCTATGAATGAATTAACTCACCAACTACTTATTGGGTAGGCAGAGGAAACAAAGAGGAACCTTGAAAATTTCTGGCTGAGAAGCTTCTAAAAGACCAGAGGAAGCAAAGATACTCAGCTGATCAAATGCAATGGCATCCACGTAACAGAGGATGTGATAAATTACTTTGGTAGCTCAGGGGGCAGCAGGAGGGAGGTGCTACTGTGGGGTGCAGCCTCTTGGCTGGGCTGAAAGAAGTTCAGTGGGGAGGGAAAAAGGAGAGAGACGTTACCAGTGGAGACCCTGAGATGCAGAAAGGTCCAGCATGTTCCTGCAAGGGGATTTGGGGCAGGACTTGGAGGAAGTGAAGCTGGAAAGACAATCAGTTACTTGCAGCCCCAACAACTGTGTGGAGAAAGAGAAACCTTCAACCTCATGAGCATCTTTCAGAACTGCATATTTAGTTAATCCTAGTTACATGCTTGGCTAGAATGATAATTTTAGCTGACTGATGTTTTCCGTCATGGAGAATAATTACTTTACCCTTGATAGACTTTCGTGAAAAATCCATGTTCTACAAAACAACACTGCATGAGACAATTTGCACAGTTCCTGGGAGGATGGTCACTGGCATGCAGTTCACAGACCTGCCATTCCAGCCTCAGGTCACATCCTTCGTCATGCTTGTAAAACAGCAAAATGAGATCACCCAGTCATACCAAGCCTGTGTTTCCTCGGAAGAGTATAGCATGGATAAGTCTGTTGCACTAAGTTGTCTAGATAACTAATAGGGAAGATAACAGCTATCACTTCTTGAGCATGCACTAGAAGCCAGGACCGTACTGAACTATGTTCTTTTTCTATATATTTAAACACATTAATTCTGCATAGATGAAGTAGACAAATGAGGATTCTTATTTTACAGTAATCAAGTGCAAGTTACTGAACCTCTCTAAGCTCCAATTTCACACAGCTCAGAAGCAGCAAGAATGAGATTTGAACCTACACAGGACCGGCTGCAGAGCTAGAACGGGTACACATCACTGGCAGAGTACAGGCTTGCACAACCACTCTGGTGGAATGTTTTTCAGAACGTACTCAAGCTAAACACCCAGAGATTCCACTCCCAGGTAAACACCTAAGAAAAGTGAACACGTGTATCCACCAAATGATATACACAAGGATATTCATGGCACCTTTATTACAATAACAAAAAGCTAGAAGTACTCAAATGTCCAACAGCAATAGAATGGATAAATAAATTGTAATATAGTCATACAAAGGAATTCTGTATAGCAATGAAAAAGAATGAAGTACTGCTGTACGCAAAGGCATGAATGAATCTCAGGCGCATAACACTGAGCAAATGAAACCAGACAAAAGAGTGAAACCACATGATTCATTAAATGATGTCCAAAAATAGGAAAAACTATTCTGTGATGGTAGAAGTCTAATTGCAGTTACTCGGGGACTAATGATGATAACAGGCATGAGAGAGACTTCAGGGTGCAGGCAACACCCCAAACCTTGACTTTTGTAGGGGTCACATGGGCATATTTACTTTGTAAAAATTCATCAAGCCATACATTTATGATTTATACAATTCACTATATATATATGTCGTACTCCAATATAATACAAAAATTTACAAACAAAATATTGCAAAATAAAACCTAAAACATACCTATACTGAAACTTAACACTTCTTAAATACAAAAGGTCATCATGCTTTCACAGGACCATCACTGCATACACTTCCCTCTGCAAAGGTTCACTGCAGTTACATTATGTCAGCCCCTGTCCTAGGAGCTTGGTGATGTTGATGTCTGCTTTCACTGGAATTAACAGCCTACAAGATGTGCTATGGGAGTTATAAATTATCACTCCAAATTTCTACTGTTTCCAGACTATACCTGGTATGAATGTATCTATTTATTGTTTAAATAGAATGTAATTTTTTAAAAAGGATCCTGCACAGACACCACCACCCTGCCTCACTGGTACATGCATACACAGACACCCTGTCCCCACTGGCACTCCAACCCACCTGTGCATATGTTCCTTATGCACCGCCACTGTTGGCATGCACACCTGAGCATGGACCCTGCTGCCACTGCCGCAGTGAAGTGCTTTGGCTGGTGTCGTCCAGCAGAGTATTGTTGCCAGCAGAGTAGGAATGAGTCAGCCCCTCCAGTGCAGCAGGTGCTTAATCTTAAGGGGCCAGAGAACAAAACCATGGGCCTGATAATAGCCTCCCAGGGTTTCAGCAAACAGCCAGGAGTGCTAAGCTGAGCCCTGCCCCCCCAAATCTTTCAGAAATGAAGCCAATTTTTACCTCAGTCAAACCCTCAAGAGCATAAAAGAATATAAAATCCAAGAATCCTATCCAAAGGACAACAACTTTAAAGATTAAAAAAACATCAGACCTCACATAAATGAGAAAGAAGCAGTGCAAGAAATGTAGCAACTCAAAAAGCCAGAGTTTTTTTTCAAACCGCCAAATGATTGCACTCTTTCCCCAGCAATGATTCTTAACGAGGCTGAAATGGCTGAAATTAAAAATATAGAATTTGAAATCTGGCTAGGAATGAAGATCATTGAGATTCAGGAGAAAGTTGATACCTAACCCAAGGAATCTAAGGAATGCAATAAAATTATACAAGAACTGAAAGACGAAATACCTTTTTTAAGAAAGAACCAAACTTAATTAATAGAGCTGAAAAACTCACTAGAAGAATTTCATAATACAATTGGGAATATTAACAGCAGAATAGATCAAGCTGAGGAAGGAATGGTTCCTTGAATCAACTCAGTTAGACAAAAATAAAGGATAAAGAATAAAGAAAACTTTCAAGAAATGTGCAACTATGTAGAGAGACCAAGCCTATAATTCATCGGCATCCCTGAAAGAGAGAGAGAAAGAGTAAGCAACATGGAAAACATATTTGAGCATATTGTCCATGAAAATTTCCCCAACCTCCCTAGAAAGGTAAACATTCAAATTCAGGAAATGCAGAGAACCCCTGTGAGATATTATATAAAATAACTGTTCCTGAGACACATAGTCATCAGATTCTCCAAGGTCAATGTAAAAGAAAAAAATATTAAAGGCAGCTAGAGAGAAGGAGCAGGTCACCTACAAAGGGAACTCCTTAGGCTAGCAGCAGGCTTTTCAGCATAAACCCAACCCTACAAGCCAGAAGAGACTAGAGACCTATTTCAGCATTCTTAAAGAAAATAAATTTCAACCAAGAATTTTACATCCAGCCAAATCAAGCTTCACAAGAAAAGGAGAAATAGATCCTTTTCAGACCGGCAAATGCTAAGAGCATTCACAACCACCAGATCTGCCTTACAAAACAATCCTTAAGGGAGTACCAAATATGAAAATGAAAGATCATACTGGCCACCTCAAAAACACACTAAGTATATAAACCATTGACACTGTAAAGCAACTATACAATCAAGCCTGTTTAACAACCAGCTAATAATATAATGACAGGATCAAATCTGCACATATCAATATCAACCTTTAACACAAACAGGCTAAATGCCCCACTTCAAAGGCACTGAGTGGCAAGTTGAAGGAAGAAGCAAAACCAAATGGTATGCCGTCTTTAAGAGACCCATCTCACATGTGATGACATCCACAGACTCAAAGTAAAGGGATGGAGAAAAGTCTACCAAGCAAATGGAAAACAAAAAAGGGCAGGAGCTGCTATTCTGATTTCACACAAAACAGACTTGAAACCAACAGTGGTCAAAAAGGACAAAGAAGGGCATTAGATATGATAAAAGGTTCAATTCAACAAGAAGACTTAGCTATACCAAATATATATGGACCCAACATTGAAGCACCCAGATTGATAAAACAAGTTCTTAGACACCTATGAAGAGACTTAGATAACCACACAATAATAGTGGGAGACTTTGACACCCCACTAACAATCCCAGACAGATCATTGAAACAGAAAACTAATAAAGATATTCAGGACCTGAACGGAACACTTGACCAAGTGGACCTAATAGACATCTACAGAACATTCCACCCAACAACAGAATATATATTCTTGTCATCTGCACATGGCACATATTCTAAAATCAACCACACTATCAGCCATAAAACAATTCTAAACAAAATTTTAAAAACTGAAATCATACCAACCACATTATCAACCATAGCTCAATAAAAATAGAACTCAATACTAAGAAGACCTCTCAAAGCCATACAACTACATGGGAATTAAACAACCTGCTCTGGAATGACTTCTGGGTAAACAATGAAATTAAGGCAGAAATCAAGAAATTCTTTGAAACTAATGGAAACAAAGATACAACAAACCAGAATCTCTGGGACACACCTAAAGTAGTGTTAAGAGGAAAAACTTACAGTACTAAACACCCACATCAAAATGTTGGAAAGATCTCAAATTAACAACTTAAAATCACACCTAAAGCAACTAGAAAAACAAGAGCAAAGCAACTCCAAAGCTAGCGGAAGAAAATAATACTAAAATCAGAGCTGAAAGGAATGAAATTGAAATACAAAACAACCATAAAAGATCAACAAAACCAAAAGTGTGTTTTCTGAAAGAAGATTGATAGATTGCTAGCTAGACTAATAAAGAAAAGAGAGAGAAATACAAATAAACACAATCGGAAATAAAAAAGGTGACATTACCACTGACCCCACAAAAATACATGAAAAAACCCTCAGAGATTATCATAAACACCTCCATGTACACAAAGTAGAAAATCCAGAAGAAATAGATACATTCCTGGAAATATACAATCTCCCAAGATTGAACCAAGAAGAAATTGAATCCTTCAACAGACCAATAATGAGTTCTGAAATTGAATCCGTGATAAAAAGTCTATCAACCAGAAAAAGCCCTGGACCAGAAGGATTCACAGCCAAATTCTACCAGATGTATAAAGAAAGGCTAGTACCAATACTACTGAAACTATTCCCAAAAATTGAGGATTAAGGAATCCTCTAACTTGTTCTACGAGATCAGCATAATTCTGATACTAAAACCTGGCAGAAACACAACAAAAAAAGGAAACTTCAGGCCAACATAGATGCAAAAACCCTGATGAAAATACTAACAAACCAAATTCAAACCATGTGAAAAAGCTAATTCACCATAATAAAATAGGCTTTATTCCTGGGATGCAAGGTTGGTTCAACATACATGAATCAATAAATGTGATTCATCAAATAAACAGAAATAAAAACAAAAACCACATGATTATCCCAATGGATGCAGAAAAAAAAAACTATTGCTAAAAATTCGACATCTCTTCATGTTAAAAATCTTCAATAAACCAGGCATTAAAGGAACATATCTCAAAATCGCAAGAGCCATCTATGACGAACCCACAGCCAACATCATACTGAACAGGCAAAAGCTGGAAGCATTCCCCTTGAGACAAGAATGCTCACTCTCACCACTCCTATACAACATAATACTGGAAGTCCTAGCCAGAGCAATCAGGCAAAAGAAAGAAGTAAAATGTATATATATATATAAGAAGAGAGTAAGCCAAACTATCTCTCATTGCAGATGATATTACTTCATACCTAGAAAACTCCGATGTCTCTACCCAAAAGCTCTTAAATCTAATAAACAACTTCAGCAAAGTTTCAGGATACAAAATCAATGTAAAAAAATCAGTAGCATTTCTATACAATAGCCACAAAAAAATAAAAATATCTAGGAATACAGCTAACCAGGGAGTTGAAAGATCTCTACAATTAGAATTACAAAACACCACTGAAAGTAATCAGAGATGACATAAATAGATAGAATATTCCATGCTCATGGCTATGAAGAATCAATATTGCTAAAATGCTCATACTGCTCAAAGCAATTTACAGATTCAATGTTATTCCTATCTAAGCACCATCAACATTTTTCATGGAATTAGAAATAACTATTCTAAAATTCATATGAAACCATAAAAGAGCCAAAACAGCCAAGGCAATCCTAAGGAAAAATAAGAAAACTGGAGACATCACACTACCCAACTTCAAACTATGCCACAATGCTACAGTAACCAAAAGAGCATGGTCTGGTATAAAAACAGACACATAGGTCAGCATAACAGATTAGAGAACCTATAAATAAAACCACACACCTACAACCATCTGATCTTTGACAAAAACTACAAAAACAAACAATGAGGAAAGGACTCCCTTTTCAATAAATGTTGCTGCAGTAACTGGCTAGCCATATGCGGAAGATGGAAACTGGGCCCCTTCCTCTCACCATATACAAAAATCAACTTAAGTGGATTAAAGATTTAAATTTAAAACTGAAACTATAAAAAGTCTAAAAGAAAACCTAGGAAATGTCATTCTGGACATAGGTCCTGGCAAAGATTTTCATGATGAAGATATCAAAAGCAATTACGACAAAAACAAAAACTGACAAATGGGACCTAATTAAACTAAAGAGCTTCTACACAAAAAAAGAAACTAGCAAAAAAGTAAACAGACAACTTACAGAATCGGAGAAAATACTTGCAAACTATGCATCTGACAAAGGTCTAATATCCAGTACCTATAAGTAACTTAAACAAATCAATAAGCAAAAAAACACATAATCCCATTAAAAATGGGCAAAGGACATGAACAGACAGTTCTCAAAAGAAGACACATGTACCCAACAAGCATATGTAGAAAATGTTTAATCATTAGAGAAATACAAATCAAAACCACAATAAGATGTTATCTCATACCAGTTAAAATGGTCATTAATAAAAAGTCAAAAAATAATAGATGTTTGTGAGGTCACAGAGCAAAGGGAATGCTTATATACTGCTAGTGGGAATGCACATTAGTTCAGCCACTGTGGAAAGCAGTTTGGAGATTTCTCAAAGAACTTAAAGCAGAACTACCTTTCAACCTAGCAATCCCACTATTGGGTATACACCCAAAGGAAAATAAATCGTTCTACTATAAAGAAACATGCCTGCCTATGTTCATCACAGCACTATTCTTAATAGCAGAGGCATAGAATTAACCTAAATGCCTATCAACAGTGAACTGGATAAAGAATATGTGGTACATATACAACATGGAATACTACACATTCATAAAAAAGAATGAGATCAGGTCCTTTCAGTAAGATGGATGGAGCTGGGTACCATAATCCTAAATGAATTAATCCAGAAACAGAAAACCAATATCACATATTCTCACTTATAAGTGGGAGCTATTGAGTACACATGGACACAAAGAAGGAAACAGCACACACCAGGGCCTACTTGAGGGTGGAGGGTGGGAGGAGAGAGAGGATGGGAAAACTTCCTATTGGGTACTATCCTCATTACCTGGGTGATGAAATAATCTGTACACCAAACCCCCAAGACACACAATTTACTTATGTAACAAACTTGCATGTGTACCTCCCGAACCTAAAATAAAAGTTGGAAAATTTTTAACTTAAAAATAAATAAAATGTAGTTGTCTCCTGTTATTTGGGTTTTCATAACCAAGAATTAATTCTACAGAGACAGAAAGCCCATCAAAATACAAAATATACCTCAACATTTAGAAAAGATATCATCTCCATATCATCACCTGCACCTCCATCACTATGCTCATCACCATCATTATCATCAATTACATAGGAAGCCATGGTGCTGTGTTTTGCCCATTTCTCAGAGGTTCCCTGTGGGATTAAACTCCAGATATTACACTTGTCAAGCTGGCTTGACAACATTCCCTTTATAACACCATCCTTTCCCCGTATCAGTTCTTTCCCCCCCCTAAATAATCAACTTGCACTTGAAGAGTTATCTCAGGATCTGATTCTGGGGGTGACTTAAGCAGAGAGCATCCTCTTGGAATTGTTGTAAGGATTAAGTGAGTTAAACTGAGTAAATCCTGGCACACTGGAAGCATTGAAGCATTCCGGAAATCTTCAGTGTCATTGGTCTTGAAAAGTTACTGAGCTTTTTACCCTGGGGAAGTGGATTGTTGTAAGCATTGCTGGAATTGATGGGGTCATAAGCAATGGCTTGGAAATCTTATCTTCTACAATATCTGACCTGTTTTCTCAGTGAATTCATCACTTCCTCACTCGATTTAGTTTTCCCACAGAAGGAGGCTAGATTTTTTATTAATTTCAACTTTTATTTTAGATACAGGGAGTACATGTGCAGATGTGTTACATGGGTAAATGGCATAATGCTGAGGTTTGCAGTATGGATCCCATCACCCTAGTAATGAGCACAGTGCCCAATAGGTAGGTTATTTCGTTTTTTGTGAATCAGGGTCTTGCTCTGTCGCCCAGCCTGGAGTGCAATGGCACAATGTCAGCTCACTGCAAACTCTGCCTCTCAGGCTCAAGTGATCCTACTACCTCAGCCTCTCAAGTGCCCGGGACTGCAAGTGTGCACCACCACACCCAGATATATTTTTTGTTGCTTTTGTTGCTGTTGTTGCTGTCATTGTTTTTGTAGAGGTGGGGTTTCACCATGTTTCCCAGGCTGACCTCAAACTCCTGGACTTAAGCAATCTGCCCAACTTGGCTTCCCAAAGTGTTAAGATTACAGGCATGAGCCACTGCACCGTAGTGTTTAACCCACCCACTCCTCCACCCACTAGTAGTCCACAGTGTCCACTGTTTTCATATTTATGTCCATGTGTGCTCAATGCTTAGCTCCCACTTATAAGTGAGAACATGTGGCATTTGCTTTTCTGTTTCAGCATTAATTTGCTTAGGACTATGGCCTCTAACTCCATCCATGTTGCTGCAAAAGACATGATTTTATTATTTTTTAAATTTAAAACAAATGGCTGTGTAGTATTCCATGGTGTATATCCACCACATTTTCTTTGTCCAGTCCACCATTGATGCGCACCTGCATTGATTCCATGTCTTTGCTGTTGTGAACAGCACAGCAACGGACACAGGAGTACCTGTGTCTTTTTGGTAGAATGATTTATTTTCTTTTGGGTATACGCCCGGTAATGAGACATAGATCATTCATTTCATATCCTGAACACCTAGCAGAGATGCTCATCAGATGGTAAACAGACACATTTGCCTTTCCTGCAGCAGCCTCAGACTTCCCTTTTCCCAGCCCAGAGACAAAAGAAGAGGCCCATCTTGCTGTGGGACCTCCAGCATGCCATTTGACCTCTCTGGCCCTCCCATTATTCCTTGCCTCTAAAATGGCAATCACAGTAATAATGACCCCATGGGGTTGTCACAAGGTAAGAGGAGGCGACACACCATGTGCTTAACACAGAGCCAAGGAGCCATATGCACTCGCTAAGCATTGGCTTCTGTTTGTTTCTATTCTAAGCCCCTTAATTCTGCAATAGCCACACCATTTAAACAGGGGGCTCCTATCCCTAACTTTTAGACACAAGCCATGGACAACATACAAATGTAGGAGACTTCCTTGTAAATGCACCTGCGAGAGACACAGACACCCTACCCTGCTGGATTCACATCACTTTCTTCCTGGCAGCTACATCAGCATTGGAATGCTGATTCCCAGTGTTCCTTTTAATTGAAACCAAGTTAACTTTGTCCTGTCGACAACTAGTATCCATGGTTCTGTAGGTGGCAAATGGATTAAACTTTCCCTGGTCCCTGTTGACCACGAGGTGGGGGAGGTGCTGCAACTCCATTGAGAACACTGGAAACCTAGGTTAGAGGATGGGGTGGGAATTGGGGTGAGGAAGCCACCTCCCTTAGCAGACAACAAAACACGTATCCCTGTCCATAGGAAGATCTCCAGAAAAGAGAGCCCTTCAGACTGGGAGATCCTACAGGGAAGGGCCTCTTGCTTATGGGAACATCACCACAGATAGAGCTCAAGTATAACAATATTTATTGAATGAATGACCCAATGATAAATCAGATTCTGTAGGCAAGAAGGAACCCTTCTTTCAGATCTTTTCCCCTTCTTCATGCCCAGGAAGAAGATATGGAACAGAGGGATTGGAATGAGACATGCTTGTCCATGTTTGCTACTCACAAGTTCCGTGATCACGGGCATGTTATATCACTTCTCTGAGCTGTGACTCTTATTGCAAAACATGATTAATAATACCCAACTGATGGGGAGCATATGAAGAATCACCATGGCAGCACTTGGGAACTACATTGAGCTGCCAATAACAGGAAACCATCTAATAGTTGCTGTAATTGTTTTAGGGGGTTTATTTATTTAACTCATGTCACGGTTAACTATACCATCAGCTTCGCAAGCTGACACCTGAGACCTCAGTTCTTCCCTCTTCTGCCCCATCTTCATTACTATGCCCCAAGTAATCATCATCTCGTTGCCCCAAGATGGCTGTTGTGCCTCCAGCCATCACTTCCAGTTCCCAGGCAGAAAGAACAAGGAATGGTGAAAGGATGAGGAGCATAGAGCTTTCTCCCAGCAAGGCCTTGAATTTTGTTTGGGAAGGGTTACTTTTTCCAGTACCTTCATTTGGATCTCCTTGGTCAGACTTGGTTACCTGGCCATAATTATTCTCAAGGAAATCTAGGCAAAAATAAATAAAAAGCAGGAGTTGCAATTCTCGCCTCTGATAAAGTAGATTTTAAAGCAACAAAGATCAAAAGAGGCAAAGCAGTACTTTACATAACAGTAAAAGGATCAATGCAACGAGAAGCGCTAATGATCCTAAATATATAAGCACCTAATACAGGAACACCCAGATACATAAGACTTATAAAGAGACTTAGACTCCCACACAATAATAGTGGGAGACTTCAACATCAATATTAGACAGATCAACGAGACAGAAAATTAACAAGGATATCAAGGACCTGAACTCAGATCCGGAACAAGTAAACTTAATAAACATTCATAGAACTCTCCACTTTAAATACACAAAATACACGCTCTTATCAGTACCACATCACACCTACTCACAGGTTTAAATGAAATATTGGCTGGCTGCTTGTTTGTTATTTTCTTCCCTCATTTTTTCCTGTCTCCATTATTAATCACAATTATTGGTATAAAAGAGGTTTTCAATACCCATTTTAGACTGCATTCTAGCCTGGGCGATAAAGCAACACTTCCGTTCTCTCTCCCTCTTCCTCTTTCTTCCTCTCCTTCATTCTTTTTTTTTATTTTTTATTTTATTTTTCTTTCTTTATTTCTTTTTTTTTTAAAAAAGGAGAGAGGTATATTTACTTTTTTTAAATAAAAGTGTACCTTTTATTTCTTGTTCCTAATGATAAATTTAAAAAAAAAAAAAAAGAAAATCTGGGAGAGCCGACATTTTAGTTGGGTGCATGTCACCATAAACAAACCACAGTTCTGTGAGTGAGAAAGGGGGAAAACAGATGCTGGGTGGGCCAAGAAGCAATGTGTGTCCCTTTGTGGTGTAGGAGAGGTACCAAATGTCAGTCTACTGTGAGATCATCAGATCCCCCCTCTGATCACTGCTCTGCTCCACACTGTGTGGGTGTGTAATATTCTAGGAATAGCAATGTCCCCCACAAGATGCTTGGATATCTTGCGGATTACTGCACCATATGAAGGAGTTGAAATATTAGACTATTTCACCTAACGGAGGCTGCTCCTTTCTCCAAACTCCTATGTCAGATCTAAACCAACCAACAAATATTTACGCACACTTTGTGCAGCAGATGTTACCCTCGGAGCTGTAGCAGCTCCTAAGACAGAAATCCCAGGCACCAAAGGATCGGCAGTCTACTTGAGGCGCTGCTGATGGAAGTTAACAGAATCCATGCCAGGACTGAGCATCAGCAAAGCATCTGCACACAAGAATCGAGAAAGCAAGATTGCTTTGGGGCCATGCATAAGGCTGGATACACAAGTCACCGCCCAACATGCTATTAATTCTCTGTGATGTTTGCATCCTTCTCTCCCAAGCACACAAAATTTAGACAGAGGAGGAGAGAAAAGAAATATAAAACAAGAAAGAAAGTAC
The DNA here is from genome assembly GCF_001604975.1 of Cebus imitator. Classification (NCBI taxonomy): domain Eukaryota; kingdom Metazoa; phylum Chordata; class Mammalia; order Primates; family Cebidae; genus Cebus; species Cebus imitator. The sequence goes on along the minus strand of NW_016107460.1, from coordinate 6,242,991 downwards.
GTTCCCTATAAAATGTGTGTAACTAGTAGATTTTGCTCCTGGAAGTATAGTTATCAATAGCTCATGAGTCTGGCGGCTCTATGGAGCAAACTGTCAAAAGCCTAAGATCAGTCCTAAAAGTATTTGGCGGTGTTTCTGATTCACAGAGCTTTCTGGTAGACCTCGGGCATGGTTCTGTGGATTCTGGAAGTCTTTCTTCCTTGAATATTCCTTCACATGAAAATGCATCTCTGGTGAGCCCTCCATCTTTCCTCTGAAGTTGACTAGCTGCCCTTTCAATGCCCTCCCTCTCAAGGACCTCATTGACCCTGCACGGGACTCAGGGAGGCATTTGGGAGTGGGGCAGTAACAAATAACTGATTTCTTAAGTTATAAATGGCCCTAATTTCCTGCAGGTGAAAGGCAAGAAAATGTTGGATCCTTGCCTAGGAGAGAGATGTGGGAACTGAGGATGACGGGGCTGTGGTCAGTCTCGGAGGCCTGGGACCCATCTCAGCATCTATCCTAGGGGTCCAGGAAGCACAGAGGGGAGCCAGACAGACAGACGCCCTCATAGGACAGGACCGTGAGGTCAAGTGGGTGAGCAGGTAACCTGGCCTAGCCCACGCCCATGGGCTCTGCAGTTCTGCTCCATGGACTTCCTGCCCAAGGCCCAGTGTTTATGACAGCAGTGAGGGAGACGAGGCCAAGCTCTGAAGGGATGGCCGCCACAGAGGAGAGGAGAGTTCCTTCTCCACCCAGCCCAGGCCCATGGGCAGATCTACTCCCATCCCACTCCAACACCCCCAGGAAGTAAACCCAAGTAGATCTGTGACCTGGTCCACGGGCCCACATCAGTGCACAGCTGAGGCTCTGCTCTCCTTCCAGATGACCTCCCTGCCATTGCTCAGTGCACTGGACCCTCAGACCCTCAGACCCTCAGCCTGGATGGCTGTGAACCCTCAGGCCATGGAGCTGCATGCGCAGTTCGTAGGTCTCTAAAGACTCCCAATTCACAAGATCCTGGAGCCTATTCAACTGCACCTCCACGATAAGCCGGGAACTCAGGGTCCAGTGAATGAACAGGCCAGTGCTGCCAGGCAACAAGCTCTGTGCAGCACAGGGCTCTGCGTGGGTCCCCCCCTCAACTCAGGTGCCATGTGAGGAAAGGCAAGTTGCCTGACTGCCATAGAATGCAGTTCATCCTGAAAACTACATACAAAAACTAAGCTGTGGGCCTACCCCCGGACTCAGGTTCAAATCTCACCTTGGCTACTCTTAAGCTGTGTGAACTCGCAGACGTCTCTCAGCCTGGTGACCGGCCATTTGCCCATTGTTAACATGGGTATTACAGACATGCTCCAGGGAACGCTCGGAGCACTGCATGAGATAATGTGTGTGACGGACCCAGGGCTGCTGGGAGAACACGCTGCCCTGATTACAATGTCATGATCAACAGCAAAATACATGTTGAGCTGCGCTGCCTCCAGACCTGGATGTGAGCTGCTGTTAACCTTGATGCCTGTGATGAGCTCCCACCCCAGCTAGTGTGTTTCCACCAGCCAGACACTCTGTTGAACTCTACTCCTGTAGCCAAAAAAATAAAGTCATGAAAATAATCCGGGTGGGAATTAACACTCACTCAGGGCTTGTTTATGCAAATGAGCAAATTCAAACTATTGTTTTTGTAATTCCTATTTCACATGACACAGCCACCATGACCTTTCCCACAGGACTCTTCTGCCCCATTATCCTCACACCAAGGAACGTAGGATGTTTCCATGCAAGGGCTCTGGAATCAGACATCCTAGGTTTGGATCCTGACTTAACCATTGTTTAGCTAGTCAGCCTTTATCTTTGCAAGGCTCGGCTCCCTGGTTGGTAGAAAGGAGAATGAAGAACAGCAGCATATGAACCTATAAGCAGCTCATAGGGTTTTGGTGAATATTGGTGATTGTGGCAGACACACTATAGGGTGAGTCCTTGATTCCCACTCCCTGAATATTCATGCCTTTGCATGATCCAAAATACTCAAAGTGTATTTTGCTGTTGGTCATGACAATCCAATCAGGACAGTGTGTTTACCAAGCATCTCTGGGCCTGTCACACACATCATATGTGTGAGTGAGAACTACGACCTGCTTCTAACCAATTGAACATGACAAAGGTAAAGGGACTTTGCAGAGGTAATAAACCTCCCTAATTGGTTGACTGTGAGCTAATCAAAAGGCCCTGGGTGGGCCTGGCCAAATCAGGTGACCCCCTCAAAAGAGGGACAGGGACCCTCCCTGAAGTCAGAGGCTCCAAGCAGCACAGCCTTTCTTTCCTGCTAACCATGAAGAAGAAAGTCACCATGCATTCTACAATAGCAAGGAGAATGAATTCTGAATATCACCTGAAAGAACTCAGAAGCAGCTCCTTCCCCAGTTGAACCTCTGATGAGAACCCAGCCCAGCTGACACCCTGATGCAGCCTTGGGAAATCCTGAGCAGAGGACATAGCTAAACCATGCCAAGACTCCTGACCCACAACTGTAAGATAATAAATAAGTGTCGTTTAAGCCTCTAAGCTTACAGAAATTTGTTTTGAAGAAATAGCAAACTAATACAGTAACCCATGTAGAATCCTAAACATGGTGCCTGGTACATAGTAAGGGCTGAATAACTGAGCTATTTTTATTCACTGTCCCTTAATTAGGTGAATAAAACCAGTCAGGAACAGTGACTGTGTGCTATGTTCACTTGGCTTAGCCTGAGAACAAGCATGGTTTGGGGTTATTAGCTGGTGTTCTTCTCTCCCTGCCAGACTGAACTCTGCTGCACCAAGAAATTAAATTCTGGCTCAAGGAGCCTCCAAAATCAAAGCCCTATAGGGTGGTTACTCTCCACATCCAGTAACTTGAACGGTTCTCCCCCTGAGCACGCCTGGGCTTTCATGATATTCCATCCTCGGCTTGCTTGGCCTCCTTCTCACGCCACTTATTTTGAGAAGGAATAATGAGTGTTTTTGAGCTGTCTGATATTGGCCACTGGATGTGGTGTGCCAGGATTTAACATCAGCCCATCTCCGAAACAGACGCCCAGGTTCTTTGTCAACATCACAACCTATTTATAATCACACTCAAGTCTGCAGGGCCCCAAGTCTGAACCTCAGCTGCTAAAATATTCAGAACAACAGAGCGCCTAATAAAGCAACCTGGACTTAATGAGCCCCCAGCCCCTCCCCAAACCCCCAAAAAGCTCTGCTGCATATCAACAAAAGACACGTTTACCAAATTTTAAACTGTTTTCTCATTAAAATGTCTTTAATGCCTATTAAAATGTGTGCTACAGATGCATGTGTCTCAGAGTAATTGAAGGAATCAATGCGGCGTTCTCATTCTAAGAGGTGTCAGCATGTCTTTAGAAATTATTTTTCATTCCTTTAGGATTTTACAGCTGCTTTTCTCATTATTTGCCACATAAAACTTTGTTCCAATGAAATTGCCTAGAGGGGAATTCGTTCAGGTGGAGTCCCTCCCACGTTCTTCCACAGTGAAGCCCAGTTTCAGAAGCAAGTTAAAAAGAGCTCAACATGCTTCTCTGTATCCATAATCACAGGGTGTGCAGTTTAAGCCATATTGAAGGAAGGGCTCTGGGCCACCTAAGGCGTGACCTTGAGTGTTATGACTTTACGGCCACCAAACATGCCCTGAAATATTTTTCCATTTATGGTCACAGTGGTGAAAATACCCCCATAAATCTCTCCCTGAGATTTAAAAACTTTTCTGTATCTGCAAACTTTGGAAGAGTAATGTCGGTATTTCCCCCACCATCATAAATGATTTATTATGTCATTATATCAGTTTAGCTTCAGGCCCCCAGCAGAGTATGAATCTGAGCATAGACAAGTATTCACAGTTAGACTTGTGAACGAAAGGCTCGAATTTGCCTGAGGCTAAATCAGCTTGGTAGGGTTCTTCTACCAGTTCCACAGCTCCACAGCAAATGGAAAGAGTAGTTTTCTTTAGAGAAACCAAAGCTGCAGCATGAGGCACGTGCGTAGTCTCCAGGACAGCAAAGGCTGTGGGATTCTGAATTCCCTGAGGGTCTAAAGCAATTCTGTAATTCACTCAACATTTAACAAGCAGTTTCTTTGTACCCAGTCCTGAGACAAGACCTGTGGGGAATAAACAGGTAAGTGTGGCAGAGTCCCCAGCCTCATTCATTCATTTAATTATTCATTCATTCATCATCCACTTACTGACTGCCTCTGAGGTACTAATAGCCTTGAGGAGTGACCTGAAGCTCGGCAGCCTTCCTGAGAGCCCCACTTCTCTGAGAGCTTGGCCCTAGGTGGCATGATCTGAATTCTCACCACCAGTTACTTTTACTTATTCCTTGCTTCAGGCCCTGACTTGCCTCAGGAGCTCAGACTCTCCACCAAGGCACAGGTGCCAGGCCCTGTCCCTGCAGTTGTAACAGCTGAACACTTCAGTTGCTTTGAAGACATCAACAGTGGCAACAAAGGGTGAAATAGCACACACACATACATACACACACACACACACACACACACACACACACACACACACGCTCATGCAAGCAAACTTTGCTGGGAGAGCTATAACTCTGCAAAGAGCATTTTCTATCACTTGATCTTAAGAAACGTGAGTTGATCTTGTTTAAAACAAACAAATAAGCAAAAAGTGCTGATCAAAGACCTTTGCTGATCAGATTTCTACCTCTCTGCTGTTAAAAAAACTTTAGCCAAATTAAATTTAAAAGAGTTTGACTGAGCAAAGAACTATTCACAAATCTGTCAGCCTCCCAAGCCAGAGTAGGTGCAGAGACACCGGGGCAGCCACGTGGCGAAAGATTTGTGAACAGAAAAGGAAAAGCGATGTACAGAAAACAGAAGTAGGGCATAGAAACAGCCGGATTAGCTACAGGCTAGCACTTGTTTTACTGAACACTGTTTGAACAATTGGCCACCTCTGATTGGCCAAAACTTGGTGATTGGCACAAGAGTCGGCTACAGTCTGTTTACAAGTCCATTTAGGATACAGTTCAAGATGAACAAAGAAGCTTTTAGGTCACACTTAGAATATGTGAGGAGACAGCTTTAGGCTAAACTTGATTTAACAGTCCTAAGAGGCTTCAGCTCCTGGACCTCTGTGGGTAAAGAGGGGTTAACTCAGCCTTGAAATTATGTAAAGCCCACCCCCGCTCTTGAGGCCACGAAGAAAAAGTCTTTTTTCATGTTAAGGAGCCTTAGGTGGTTCATGAAGGTTGTCAGGATACTTTAGAGTGTGGGCCACGCTGGTTAGCCTCAGCTGGGGGCCTCTGACTTCCCTCCTCCCCACACAGCCCACCTCCACCCACACAAATGTTCAAGCCTGCTTTGCAAATGAGGACAAAGCCCTGAGCTACAAAAGATGTAGAGGTGTTCGCCACACCAGAACATTTGTTCCTGTGCTCTGCTCGGTTAGCTCTCCCCGGCTCAGGGTGGGACAAGAAAACGCTGTGAGGAGCCTGACACAGAACAGGACTTTCCGATAGATTTCCAATAATCTCGGGTTTCATTTGTGCCTGCACCAACGAGGTGGCACTTGGAAAATCACATTTGATGATGACTTGGGGAGCCGTTCGACCAGACAAATGGCCTGCACGACCTATCCTTCCTCCCCAGCCCACACCCACCTCCTTCTGCAATCCCACCAGGCACTTTCTCAGCAGGGCGGTGCCCTTGCTGCTTCCAGATATGCCTGGACTCCAATAACAAGGCAGCAGACCTCATTTTAGACATTCCAAAAACACTCAAATCCTTACAATGACTCTGTTGTAAGGGCATTAAAAGAAGCTAGCTACTTAGGACGGGGCATCCTGGAAATCCTCTTGTACAATGGATGATGCGTCTCACAGCCAGAATCCTGGTCATCCTTTTACTAACTGTGAGTTTCCTATTTGCTGCATCCTGGAAGGGGATTTGCAAGAGATGCAGTGCCCCTGGCCAGTCCAGTCGGGGAGCGGAGCTGTCACTGAAGGGCCCAGACTGTCGATTGTAAAATGACCAAGTAGCAGCTGTCGCATGTCTGATAATGAGCAGAGGGCTTCTGTCTGAGAATCACAGGGACAGCACTGCTCTGCAGAGTGGGGAAGGGGCTTTCTATACCGTCTCCAGAGCTCATTGAGCTTTCCAGTGCTTCAGCTTTTATTCACAGGAGTATCCACGTCAACTTTGACACATACTACTGATCAGTAGCATGCACGCTGTCTTCGGCATCTCGGGCTGTGCAGACTGGGACATAAACCACAGACACTTACTTTGTGCAGCTCAGGAGGGTGGGAGTCCCAGGCCATGGTGCCAGCAGGGGTGGGTGCCATCCTGGCTTGCAGGTGCCTGCCTTCTCTGAGTGTCCTTACATGGCAGGAAAGAGAGAAAGCTCTATGGCATCTCTTCTTAGAAGGGCACAAATACCATCAAGAGGGCCCCATCCTCATGACCTAATTACCTCAAAAAGGACCCACCTTCAAATGCTATCACACTGGGGATCAAGGCTTCAACATATGGACTTTGGAAAGACTCAGGCGTTTGGTCCATAACACACACATGCTGTACAGGACGCCTCTGCTGAAGGCTACATGTGCCCTATCTCCTGGACACTCACACCCTTCTAGAAGGGGGGTGTAATTATCTCCATCTTAAAGAAATGGTGGTGGAGCGGGGGTAAGGAACGAGCCCAGGTCACACAGCTAGTACATGGCAAACCGGGATTCAAACACAAGTCATTCTGGTTCCAGAACAACCAAGACTCTAAACTAACACACCGCTGAAGCCCCCAGAAGCCAGAATTCCTTGGAGTGCCAGAACTTGGAGAATATTTAGATGAATGACTTTCAAATACACTTCAGCCAGTAAAAAGTTACAATGAAATCCTACTTGAAGTGTTCATATATAAAATAGCTACAAAGCAAAAACCCAAGCTGCTGTGTCTGGAACAGAGACTCGGGCACTGACGGACACTTCCTCCACATTACCCTTCAGCCCTCCCCCTCCTCATCCCATTTCAGTCCTGGCAGAACTGGAGGCATGGATTCCTAGCCCCAAGGAGTCCAAAAAGTAAATAAGTAAACAGATAAATAAGTGGATAGAATTAAATATTTATTGAGATTATATGGTAGAATACACTCCCAGTGGACTAATGCTTCCATAGAAGATAACTCATTGGGCAGGACACGATGGCTCATGCCTGTAATCCCAGCACCATGGGACGCTGAGGCAGGTGGATCACCTGAGGTCAGGAGTTGGAGACCAGCCTGGCCAACGCAATGAAACCCCGTCTGTACTAAAAATACAAAAAATTAGCCCGGCATGGTGGTGCACACCTGTAATCCTAGCTGCTCTGCAGACTGAGACAGGAGAATTGCTGAACCCAGAAGGCAGAGGTTGCAGTGAGCCGAGATCATGCCAATGCACTCCAGCCTGGGCAACCAAGCAAGACTCTGTCTCAAAAAGAAAAGGAAAAAAAAGAAAATAACTATAAACTCCAACCAAAAATAAAACAAACAAAACTTCCCAAAGGCTTTAGTGAGTGAACAAAGGCAAGAAGAAGAGGCTGGTGTGACAAGTCTCCTGTCTTTCTGCTTTGATCTGCAGAAAGACCTTGATTCCAGCAGGGCATGGTGCTGCGGGAGCCCTGACAGAGGGCCTGCCATCTCTCTGGCTAAAAGGAGACATCGCCTGGGTGGCCACCGGTGCTGGGGAGTGAGAACGGAGCCCATGAAGAATAAAACTAGGGAAGGGCAGCCCCAGAGTCTGCATTTAACCTCAATCTGCAGTCTCCAACTGACCTTTGCACTGTTCCCTTTACCTGAAAACAACTGGGTTAAAGAAAAAAGGAGAAGGAATAGAACCAAGATCTGAGCTGCCACTACCGGTAGGTGAGAGAATTTGTGGTTTGCATCTACCCAAGTTAATCGTCTGCAAAAACAAAACAATATGAATGCTCCTTCGGGAAATGTAACAGACACCCGAGTCTCCCCCCGTAGTGTTCACAGTGTCCGGGCGCTACCCCAAATTACTCAACATACAAGAAAACCAGGAAAGGGGTGCTAATTCTCAAGTAAAAAGACAATCAACAGAGACCCAAGATGACTCAAATAAATGCTGGAATTAACAGATATAGGTTCTAAAGTAGCTGGTACAACCGTGCTCGTTGAGGCAGAAGAAAATGCTGACAGCAAGTGGAAAGGAAGGAACTCTCAGCAGAAAAGTGGAAAATGTACAAACAGATAAAATGGAACAGGTGGAACTAAAAATCAGAGTATCTGAAATAAAAACCTGACTGATGGGTTTAGCAGCAGCATGGAAATTATTAATGAATAAGTAAACGAACCTGAAACCAGATCAGTAGAAATCATCCAATCTAAAGGATAAAAAGAAAACGAAGGAAGAAAAACGGGCAGAGCCGCAGGGACTGGCTCTAAAATATAGGTAATTGGAGGCTCTAGGGAGAATGAGCAGAGAAACATGTGAAGAAATAATGGCCAAAAACTGCCTAAACTTGGTGACACACACAAATTCACATTTTCGAGTTTAGCAAATCACAAACAATATAAATGCAAAGAAAACCACGCCTAGGCACATCATTATCAAACTGCTAAAACAAAGATGAAGCAAAAATCGTAAAGGCAATTGGAGATTAAAAAATAAGTCACAGACATAGGAAAAATAATTTCAACTACCTCAGACTTCTACCAGACACTACGGAGGCAATTCAACAGCGGAACACCTTTAAAATGCTGAAAGGAAAAGTGGCAACACAAAATTCTATGCATCTATAGGCTGGTGCCCGTTTCTGTTGGAATGATCGAGGCAGGAGAGGAGGAGGTGCTGGACAGCGGCAGCCAGCTGGGAGAAAGGGCGCTGCCAGAGAGGCTTCAGTCCTCCCTTAAAGCAAGTATCTGCTGGGTGGTTGCGGCCGGGGTCACCTCTCTGGATGCAGGAGCTACAGCCACAAAGAGCAAAGAGGACACAGAAACCCCTGTCCTTCTGGAGCACCTGCTCACTCTGCCCTGGAGCAGAGAGGATGAGCATGGGACAGTGGAGGAGACGAGGGCTGAGGGGCTTCTAGGTCCCGTCCCCAGGCAGGGAGCGAAGCTAGACATGGAGGACAAGATGGAATTGTCAAGCTGACCTTTAGGCTGCAGCCTCCTGGGCTTTAAGGTGAGGTTGCCAGATAAAATGCTAAATCCAGCCACTCTCCTCTGACCCCAGAGAGGACTGCCTGCCCTTTCCTCATCCAAGAGGTCCCTCCCGTCCTCCCTCCTAGGTTACATGAGAAAAGAGGACCGTCTGCTGCTGGCCGAGCCCAGCGGTCACTGTTGCTCCGTGCAGTCACTCGGGACTGTGGACTTGCCAGGATGATTGATTGTCCGTGAGTCAACAATTACAGCTAGTAACTCAGCAGTGTCTTCTCACCCTCCGCTACCCACTGTAAGCACACTAGTGTCCTGGGATGCAGCAGGGCAAACGAATAAGGGAAGGAGAGGGAGCCGAAGAGCAGGAAGGAGGAATGGAGGAAGGACGAAAGAGTAGGAGGAAGAAGGAAGGAAGAAGAAAGGAGGGAGCAATGAATTGCAAACTTTGGGAAGTCACACTTGGAAGAGGTTGACAGACGCTGCAGTTGAGAAGGTGGCAGGCAAGGCCACAGAGCCTGACCTAGAAAGAGGCGCCATCTTCCTCCAGGCTGCATGCTCCAGCCCCTGCACGGAGCCCTGCCCCCGCTCCAGTCCTTCCCACCAGATGCTGCAGCCTCTCTCAGCAGAGGCCATTCACAGCCCATCCACCGCAGTTCTGACCACTGCGCCTCTCCAGCGGGACCCTGTCCTGCTCATCCCGGCCATATCTAACTGGGCTAGGGGCAGTCGGGAGGGGGTGACTGAGGAGCCGGGACGTAGTCACCTCTGCATCATTGGCACTTTTTCTTTACAAAACACAGATTTGCGTGATTTAAAAATGCTTCATAACATTTACATTAACTTGTACAAGAGGAAGTTAGCTGGAGCTACGCAAGGAAATCAGAGCAACAATGATCCCCACGGTCCTGACTCATGACGGCAGCCCCGTGCCAGCCCAGAGGCAATCAGGGAGGGCGCTGGATGTGGAAATGCCCAGCTCAGACCCTGGCGAGGGACCTAAGTGTAGGCACTCACGCTGGATTCCAGAGTCCCAGAGGAGGGGGGCACAGTTTCACAGGAAGGGGAACAGCTGGCTCAGGTGCTGCTGAACATTTTGGGAAGGTGTCAGCTTTCCCACCTGGAAATGAAGGTCCTGCAGGACTGGGGGATGAGGACAAGGGAGGCTGTTTCTTTTCTCTGAGGATATTTGTCCTGGCTGCCCGCTGAGCAGGAGGCACCCTCAGGTGGCCTCCATGCCCCTTCTCTTTCCCGTAGTCTCTGACTGCCCTGAAGCAGAAACCCCTCCTCCATCCTCAGCAGAGGAGCATGAGGGCGCTGATGCCACGCCTGGCTCCAAGGCCCCGCCATGGGCAGTGTCAGCCCCTCGTATATCCCATCTCCATAGCTGCAGTGATGGATTTGTAAACAGTCATGCGACCTGCCCGGCCAATGAAATCAAGGTTCATCTCGGAAGACTCTTGGGAAGAAGTCTCTTCTAGCTCTCTGCAGGAGCTACTGGAAGACACTGTTTTATTTTTTCTTACAGATTCCCATCTTAAAGATGGGAAGGATGCAGCCTGAGAGCTCCTGGAAGCTGAGTTGGGAGCGCAGGGAGGGCTGCCTGCAAACAGTCCGACACCAGGACGTGGAGGTGGACAGCCCAGGCACCGCATGATGGAGAGCCCTGATCAATCCACACCTGATGCTGGACTCTCCCGGGGCTGTGCTGCTCTGTGAGGTGAGGAACTGCATTTTTCCTTAAGCCAGATGACATTGGGAGCTGTGCCACCTTCTGCAACTTTCCCTAAAAGAGAGCCCTCAGTGATCCCTGTCTCTGAATGAGGCTGCACACTTGCTTTGCTCCTGGAAATGCTCAGCTCCCTCAGCCCATGAGGAGCAGTATTTTTCTGTTGCATTAGACATATCAGCTTCTCAAAATCACCTCTTCCTGAGACGCTGAAAAGCTGGGCTGGGGTCCCCTAAAACACCCCAGTCCTAGTTCCACAGGCTTCTCTCCGAGGACTAAGAGGTTTCCATTTACCATGTTACATTTCCATGGAAAATGAAACTCTTGCTAGATTTCCATGCATCCTTCCCCAGCTGCCCAGTAAAAGAAAACATTTATGGTTCGGTTAATTTGGGCTGTGTCTCAATAATGGAAATAACTGGCTCATGCATAGGCCCTGGAGACGCTGGCTACCTTAACAGCCTGACACACAAGCTGCTTGATTGAAAACAATGAATCAACCGCCAAATGGCTGAACCCACAGCCAATTTCTACACAATCAATATGGAAGCGCAACAGACAGAGCCCCGGCTCTTTTCGTCCTAAAATGAACACTTAATTGAAGAAAATGTCTAACAGAGCTCAGGTCCAACCATGACTGAGCAAATCGCCCAGAGCCCCAGGAATGAGGAAGTGGGAGAGATTTGAGGCTCCTCCGCCGAAACCCCTTTGTTTATGGATGAAGAAGCGCAGAGCTGGGGCTGCCGTCCTCGTTCTTTGCTTATTTATTCATTAGTTTTGCAAGCATAGCTTTTCTTTTAAGTCTTTCTCCACCCCTACCCCCACCGCCATTTAAAAAAAAAAAAAAAAAAAAACCAGAGGGAAGGGAATTAAAAAGAGAAAGCCAAACCTTAGCTATGTCAGGTGGCACTTTGTAAATTAAGCTTCAAAGACAGAGGTAAGAAGCTGCTGTCGGCTGGGTGTCCCGGGTAGAAAAATGCAGCGGAGATTCACTTAGCAAGCGATCAACTGGATAATAAAGCCACCGTTGGGGCCGGCGGGTTCCTCTTGCCCTTCTCAGTGTGGCATTTGGAAAATTATTGCTTCAAAGCTTCTGTGATGAAATTTTGCTACATTAATCCAGTTTTTAAATCTTGTTCTTGAGAAAAGAGAAGCACAAAAAATAAACACAGAACTGAGAAAAGAGAGATGCAATCTCGGGGAAGGGTGGGAAGAGGAGGAGACCCCGTCAGGAGAGAGTGATGTGGCACGTTGGCCCCACAGCTTGCTCTCTGTCCCCGTGGGGAGGGCCACGGGGCTGGACATGTGCGACCCTCCAAGGGTGAGTTGCTGGAACGTTCCCTCAGCTTTGTTTCCCCGGTTCTTGTTTGTTTAATATCCTCTAGAAACATCCTTACCTCTCCAGGAGCTCCTGCACCCCGGCAGCCGGGCCCTGGCCACCTCACCTCCCCCTGACCACTGGGAACTCTCTGTCCACTGGGCACCGGCCATGCCAGCTTGTCTTGCCAGCCATGAAGATGGAGCCCTTTGTGGACTGCAGCAGGGATTCAGATGTCCATTTCTTCTATCCCCAGCCATGTGCACCAGCACCAAACATGACTTGATGAATTGAGACATTCACTCCCAATTAGCCGCTTGACACTCTACAGCATTTAGGAGCGTCTGGTATGCCCTACCCGCTGCAGAAGGCCCTCGGGACAAATATGGCCTCCCAATGCATTTGATGAGCTGGAACTTCAGCTCCTGGAGACTGACTTGTACTCCCGTTCATCAAAACTGCCGCTGCCCGCACCAGGCAGATCACACCAGACTCAGGCCTGAGACAGGTCTTTTGGGATGATGGGGTGGTGGGCAAATACATCGAAGCCATGTCACCTGGGGGCTACTATCGAGCAAGCTCTGGCCTGCACAAGCCCCCCTCATGATATTTGCAAATGTTGTCCTCGTTTCAGTTAGGAGTGGAAGGTGGCTGTTCTCCAGGAAACGAGGCTGTGGGGTGCAGTGGGGAACGCCAGCAGCAGAGCTTCCTGACCCCGGAGACAAGATACTCTGCCCCTGCAAATTCCCTACCATGGGCCACCCTTCCACTCTGGCCTCCCATGGCTCGCTGAGTCAAAAGCAACATTGAACAAGACGTTCTTTCCTGTTTCACAGCTGAGGGGTGGAGCAGTACGGTGGTGTCCCTAATTCCTGCAAGGGACACGGATGCTACCCAGCTCACCGTGATGAAAACACCCTGTGCGCTGGGCACTTCATGCCATTAGGCCACTGTGGTCTGGTCACCCTACCTGAGATGGGGTTGCTTGTTCACCAATTGCCCCCAGGTTGTCCTGCAGGCTGACCCCTGGGACCACATCACCCAGGCTCCTGCATCTGGCCAGCGAGAGGCACCAGGAGGTCATGGTAGGCAGGAGAAAGAGAGGTCAGTTCTTTCTGACCCTCTCCGTCTCTGCCTGGGTGTGATTTCTCAGCAGCTGCTCTGTCCCTTCTCCAGGGTACCTCTATCCACGATGCCAGGAGTGGTCCCTCCTCCCAGTGCCCATCAGCCCTGGTGTGCTGCCCACTGCCCATCCTGCATGGCTCTGGGTACCCTGACCTCTTGGCTCCTGTTACTTGTCCACAGCTCAGCAAAGGCCCCTACATCTGAGCCTTGCAATGGAGCCTGCTCCCTGCTGGACCCTGGCTTCCCAGGGCACTATAATTCCTCCCCATCACAGATGAGAAAGCAGGCTCAGAGACAGACAGCCAGAATATTAGCCCAGCAATCCCTGAATGCTGCCTTGCAAGCTTCTCAGAGAAGTTGGCAGACTCAGCAACATCCTGCTCACATAATAAATGTCCAGTTAATGGTTCACCAGGAAACAGCTCTTCTGACCTTTGCTTCATGGTCTTTCTGAAAACCACAAGAGAAGTGAGAAAAGCAGCTTCTGTTAAGAAGAACAAAGACCATGAGTGAAGACAGGCAAACATCAGTCACTGGCTGCTGCTGGGTCCCCTGGGGTCCCAGCCTGGTGAGCAAAGTAGGTTCCACGGATCAGTACAGACCTCCTCCCCTGCCACTCACCGCATGGCTCCTACTCCTTCTCAACAAAGAACCTCAGAGGCGGAAGAGTGAAAGGCCCAGAATTAATTTAAAAAAAAAAAAAATCGCCGGGCGCAGTGGCTCAAGCCTGTAATCCCAGCACTTTGGGAGGCTGAGGCGGGTGGATCACGAGGTCAAGAGATCGAGACCATCCTGGTCAACACAGTGAAACCCCGTCTCTACTAAAAATACAAAAAGTTATCTGGGCATGGTGGCGCATGCCTGTAATCCCAGCTACTCAGGAGGCTGAGGCAGGAGAATTGCCTGAACCCAGGAGGCGGAGGTTGCGGTGAGCAGAGATTGCGCCATTGCACTCCAGTCTGCGTAACAAGAGCGAAACCCCATCCCCCCCCCAAAAAAAAAAAATCAAGCACAAGTTCACAGGCACCCTTTAGAGAGATGTCCTGGGAAGGTGCCATGTGGATCTGCACAAATCTTCTCATGAACATTTAAGCCCTCAGCAGCTGGGCCTGTGGCTAATGGCAAAGGGAAGGATCATGTAATTGTCCCCAAGCTGGGGGCAGTGGCCTGGATGGCTTCACCACTGATTGCCTGGCAGCCTGCTCTGCCCCTAGCTGCCCAGGGTAAATGTTTCTGACATCTTATTTCTGAGCATGTCCCTTTTGCTGGTTAATTATGCAAAAAGATTCCAGTTTTAAGCCTTCCCAGTTGGACAGTTTGTGTTGGATGAAATCCTTATTCCGTATACAAATAACTCATATTAAAATACAACCACTATTGATTCAGTAGTCAGCTGTAAATAGGGGCTGGGTTCATGCCAGGAGCTGTCATTTTTGCCTTGGATGGCAAGGTAATCATTTGATGAGAGTAAACTATTTTAATTTCTATTAAACCATGATTGCTGTGTTTGCTTTTTCCAACAGATGATGATTTGTGTAATTAGTGGTGTATACTGTGTAATTTTATAATGAAAGGAGACACGGTATGAGACCGAGATCTGTGGTTTCAGGGTGCAATCGGTTTGTCCCCTCAGGATATTAGGAGGTTTTGCACAAATCTCTTGTCTTAGTATGTTTTGTGCTGCTGTGAAAGGACACTTGAGACTGGGTAATTTATAAAAATCACAGATTTATTTCCCTGCCATTTTGGAAGCTGGGAAGTCCAAGATCAAGGTGCTGGCATCTGGTGAGGGCCTTCTTGCTGCATCATCCCATGGCAGAAGGGCAAAGACAGGACCACAGAGAGAGAAGAGGGGGCTGAACTCACGTCTTTTTGTAAGGAACCCTTTCCCAAGACAATGGCATTCATTCACTCACTGCACCCTCACGGCCTAACCACCTCTTAAAGGTCCCTCCTCCTCATACTGTTACATTGGTAATTAAATTTTAAGGTGAGTCTGGCATCTGTCCTCACACTTTTGATCCTATGTAGATAAGGTCCATCTGCAACATTCTCACCTTTGGGAATCTGCTTGGTCTGCACCAGACAGTGGATTCAACTAGAGGTTATTTTGCTCACAGAGTCCATTGGGCAAAGTCTGGAGACATGCTTGATTGCTGTGATTGGGAGCGGACCCTGGCATCTGGTGGGCAGAGGCCATGGGTGCTGCTCAACCTCCTATGATGCACAAGACAGTCTTTTGGGACAAATGACCATCTTGTTCCCTCTGGCAATAATGCTGAGGTGAGAACCCCTCCCTGGTCCAGAACAAAAGAATAAAAGGCACATTTCTAGGTCCCCACGCAGCAGCCTGTGTGTCAGAGAAGATGGGCACGGGTTCAGGCCCTGAAGTGTGCTCAGTCCCCCATGACCTCAGTGTAGCCTATGCCCATCCAGAGCTTGAGGGAGTGGGGAGAAGATTCTCCAAACATTCCTGTTTCCTTCTTCCTACACCAACTTCTTTTAAAGAATGGCAGCTCAAAGTGAGATTATGAATCAGTTCTGAGGGAATGTATTCTCTTTCTGGGTCCATGAGGGTACGTAGTTTTAAGGGCAAGAATTTCCCAGGGCCATGCCCACCCTCCCATCTCCTCCATCCGGGAGATTTAATGGTTTATGTTTGAATTTCGCAGGCGTGGGAAGAAACTAAGAGTCAATCACTACAGTGGAAGTTTAAAGAAACTCCTTTCATTGGCCAGAGGACCTTGGGAAGGTGGGGCTTCCTCCCAGGATCAAAGTCCTTATCCACACACCTGGCCGGATTTTCCTCTCTGGAATCCCCTTCCACACTCTTCGTGGAAGTCTTTCTCTTCTTCTCCTTTTCTTCTCTATTCTCTACCTAAATAAATTCACCTTTCTGCAATACTTCTTGGGTCCAATATTTACTTTTACAAGCATACGGTGCACCTGCAGTGGTCCCATCGCTTATCCTTTAAGAGATCAGAGACCAAGAACCCACAGCATTCTCTCGGGGGAGCTGTGCCTCACCAGCCACCCCAAAAAAGCCCAGTTACAGAACCACCACTTTGGGAAGCATTTTGGTTAACACCTGCTGAAGCTGAAGATAAAGCTAACCAGCTTGAAATGCTTCCACCGCAGCCCCTGAGACGTCCCTGGTGAATACACAATCATAGCCCTGCAGACACGGCTAAGCTCTCAGGAATGTAAGGGGTGTCTCCAGAGCCAGAAAAAGGAAGTGGGTTGGGGTTGAATTCACATGCAGGCAATTCTGTGGCTAGCGTGCTCTACAGAAAGCCTGTCTCTAATGTTCACGTGCCTCAGGGATCAGATTTCCATTCTTTGCTTTTCTTTCCTGGTCCATTTCTTAGATTTTCTCAGGGCTTTTAACACAAGTTTTATACTGTCAACTGCCAAATTCATGTAACCAGCTCATTCCTGTCTCCTGAACTCATAAATCCAGCTTTCCACCGGACTTTCACTTGGCAGGCTAACAGTCATCTCAAACTGGATGGAACAAAAATCAATCTGATTTTCTAATATTATGGACTGAATTATGTCCCCCCAAAATTTATATGTCGAAGCTTTAAACCCAGTGTGACTGTATTTGGAGATGGAGCCTTTAAGGAGGTGGTCCAGGTTCACGAAGTCAGAAGAACAGGGCCCTATTGAGGTAGGACTGGAGTCCTTATAAGAAGAGGAAGAGGCACCAGAGCTCCCCACTCACACAGAACAAAGGCCATGTGAGGACACGGCAAGAAGGCAGCCATCCACAGGTCCCCAGAAAGAGGACCCTCATCTGGAACCAAATCTGCCAGCACCTCGATCTTAGATCTTAGACGTCTGTTCTCTAGAACTGTGGGAAATAAATTTCGGCTGTTGAAGCCCCCTAGTCTGTACCAGTCTTGGATTATGGCAGCCTGAGCAGACTAGTACACCCCAACCTACTTCTCATTTTCTTCCCCGTCTCATTGAACTGCACCCCCACACTCTGGTCCTGCATTCCCCCTGCTCTCTCTATCTCTCCTTTTTTCTGAAAGGAATTATCTATCTTGCTTTCTTTCTGTTTGTCTGTCCATCTATCTATTATTAATACAGTCATTGTCTGTCTGTCTACCTATGAATCTACTTACCTGTCTATGCATCTCTCTATGTATCTGTCTGTGTATCCATCCATCCATTACCTATCCATCATCTATCCATTTATGCATTTATCTGTCTACACTTCTCTGTATCCACCTGTCCATCCATTCAGCTATCTACCCTCCCACTCTTTGATTCATCATCTATCTATACAATTATGCACTCATCTGTGTATCTAGGCATCTATTTATGGATCTATCCATCTATCCATCCACCTATTCATCCATCATCTATTGATCCATTTATGCATTGGTCTATGTCTATGTATCTATCCTTCCATCATCTATTCATTCATCTATCCATCCATCCATCTATTCTTCTACCTATGCATCTTTCTCACAGACACACGCCTTCCCAGTTTGACAGTTTGTGTTGGATGAAATTCTTATTCTGTGTATAAATAAATGTATACATAAAACACATGTGCATGCACACACACACACACGCACACATACATACACACGTACACACGTTATCTCTCAGCAAATCCTGTTGACTCTGTCTTAAAAATAAATCCCTAATTCAACCACTTCTCATCACTTCCACTGATCTCCTCCTGGCTTCCACAGCAGCCTTCTAACTGGTTTCCTCACTTCTGCCCACATCTGCTAACAGCTCATTCTCAGCACAACAGCCAGAATAACCCTCCCAAGACAAAAGCCAATGTTGCCCTACCTCAGCTCCTAGACTTCTAATGGCTTCCCGTCTCACTCAGTCATACCAGCATCTGCACAGAGACCCCCCCAGGCCCACTCCACCTGCACAGAGACCCCCCCCGGGCCCACTCCATCTGCACAGAGACCTCCCAGGCCCACCCCATCTGTGCAGAGACCCCCAGGCCCACCCCATCTGTGCAGAGACCCCCAGGCCCACCCCATCTGCCCCCACCACATCTCCAGCTGGTTCCTTACCGTCCTCTCTCTCTCCAGCCCCCCTGCCCGGGCACACTCCTGCCCCAAGGACTTTGCACTTCTCTTTTCTTTCCTGACATGCCTCTCAGGATATCTGCAGGGTTCCCTCCCTTGCTTGGGAGTCTCTTGGGTCTCCCTCACAACCCTTTTCAAAATAGTACCCCTGCCTTCCTCTGTACCCTGATTTCACTTCATTTCTGTGCATGGCCATTATCCCCCTACTATGCAAAGGATGAAGACGTCTCGTTGAGGTTGAAGTGAAGGGAATTCACGCCTATGTCACCTGTGAGAGTGGAAACTGACACTGTCTTGAAAAGCTTTGCCAACGCTTTTACGTTAGACATGGACAGCCCATCTAACCCCATAACTCCATCTCACCTTTTTCCATAGAGAAACCCTAAAAATGTGCATGTGGACAACTGTGGAATGCTCATTGCATCATCGTTTTTAATACTGAAAGACTGGAAAAAATCTTGAAGTGCATCCAAAGGGAAACAGTAAGTGAATTAAGATATAGGAATACTACACAACGTGTAAGGAAAAAGAAGTAGGTTCTCACGCACTTGTATGAAAATAATTCCGGGACATCATGTGATGTGTGAAAAGCAAGGTGCAGAACAGTGCGGGGAGTGTTTTAAAAATCACCCGATCTTCCACCTCCAGGAATGTGATAGACTAGATAACTTCAAATCCTACTACTGCAAATCCCTAGAAATGCTTGCTTAAATCTGCAAGCACGCTTTCATATACATAGCTGAACTCTCCAGAGAGTAAGGGAAAACCCTGAGGGCTCAAAAAAGAGAGAGAAATTGACAACCAGAATGGTAAGCCCCTAAGCTGGGGCCACAGCTGCCAGGGTGTGTGTCTGTGTGTCTGTGTGGGACAGTGGGGGCTGTATGTGTATGTATCTGTGTATGTCTGTGTGTATGTACATATGTCTGTATGTGCAGGTTTGTGTGTCTGTGAATGTGTGTGCATGTGTGACTGTGCATGTGTCTGTTCATGTGTCTGTGTGTGCATGCATGTGTATCTGTGAATGTGTGTGCATGTGTGTCTGTACATGTGTCTGTGTGTGCAGGTTTGTGTGTCTGTGAATGTGTGTGCATGTGTGACTATGTGCATGTGTCTATGTGTCTGTGTGTGCATGCATGTGTATCTGTGAATGTGTGTGCATGTGTGTCTGTGCATGTGTCTGTGTGTGCATGCATGTGTATCTGTGAATGTGTGTGCATGTGTCTGTGTTTGCATGTCTGTGCATATGCTTTCCGCATGCATGGATACACATGTGTGCACATGCAAGCTGGGGTAAGAGCATGTCTTGGCCCCGTAACCAACACAGAGACAGGAGTGACGTCAGGAACTCCATACAAGGCAGAGATCTGGAAGTGAGAGCTCCCCTTTGCGGAGTTCAGCAGAAAGGTAGGCTAAATAAAAACCTGCTCTCCAGCAAGGGTGACAAGAAGCCCGCGTGTCAGCTTAGACCAAGCCAGGGGAAAGTGCATCTCTGCAGAATTCCTAACCACAGCCCACCTCAACAACATGAAGATGAAGTCTTACATAACTCACAGTCCAGAAATATCCAAGCTGAGAAAGCAACACGAAAGACAGGCGCCTGAAAGAAGCAGGCTGACTCCTCTTCCAGGGCCACAGAAGTGACAGCGTCGGAGGAGACAGGATGAGTGCGCTTACTCCAGCCCAAGCGTGACTCTGAGAGCTTTACGTGAACATGGGGACTCTTCACAACAGCCCCAGGAAGCAGCCACCATAATTTTTGCTCTTCTACAGAGGAACCAACTGGGTGACACAGAGGACAAATAATTGCCCACAGTCACACAACTAATTGACGACAGAGCCTTATTCATACCCCACAATCTGGCTCCAGAGCTGTGCTCTCTGCTGCCTACTTCCGTTAGGAGGAGCACATCAAAGAGGAGCTCGGATCCACAACTACAAAAGGCACAAGGAAATGAGCCACCCTGAGCTGCCGTCCAAAAGCAAAAGACCTGCAAGCGCCCGCGGACAGACCCATTACACAGAGATTATAAAGTAAGTGTGTTTTAAATTCACTCATTCAGGTGCCTTGTTAGACAGTTATTACATTCAGGACCTATCACAGGGAAGAAAACAAAATCCTTGCTCTCACGGACCATTGGTTCCAGGAAGGGTAAACCGGGAATGCATAATTTACATGCTGTCTATGCCACGTGTCACGTGGTATTACATGCTAAGAAGAAAATAAGAAGGCAGGATGGGAGAAGGGAGGGTCACCTGGGGAGAGGTGCATTTGAAATAGTTAAGGCTAGGAAAATCACACTGGTGGAAGGACATTCGTCCAGAGAGCAAAGTGAGGTGAAGGTCCTGACCACTGTGGTTATGTAGAGAGAATCCTGGGAACATCAGTGTGATCATTATAAAGGCATAAAAGAAGGTATGTGAAATATAGGGGAGATTTACAACACAATTTAAAAATGACAAATGTATTTCAAGTGTATCCAATAACATCACTGAAATTTAAATGCAGTGAATGGGCTAAAAAATAATCAAGGAAGGAAAGACAGTGGGAAGGGAGCCCTGGGAGCTCACACCACACAGGGGCAGGAAGCACAGCTGCAACCAGGCAGGCCTGCCTCTTTCTGGGATGTGAGCTCCATCCTCCAGGTTAGCCTCCCACAGGAACGAAGGTTATCTTTTGACCTCAATTCTGATATTGGTTTTATTTCAGAAAATCCTCACAACCTGAGGGGGAAAGAGCAATGCTATATTTGGGGTCCCTGCAGAGGCCCCCATAATGAGCATCCCAGGGGCATTGAAACCAGGTTGAACAAAAGCACTGAACAGGAATGTTAGGTAAGAGGGAGTAGGTAGAGACAGTGTGTGATTCTAGTATTGAACAGGCAGAGAGGAAGGTTCTGATTTACTCCAGGCTGTAAGTCAAGTGTGAAGGTGAAAACGTTATCTTTAAGTACAGTTAACTTCAGTCTTTGCTCAAATTGAAACCAGCCCCCTTGTCCTATAGAACTAATCCTTATGGTTTCTTTCAAATAAATATAGAAATTTACCCTCCCTGTCTTAAAACTTGAGAAACTTATGTTTGTCTTATCTGAGTTTCTTTCTCAGGAAACCAACCATCGGGCCTCCCAGGTAGTATCAAGGAATTGTAACTCACCAGGTCACTACATCTGGACAGTGAGATGCTAGACCCCTCACCCATCATGGTTGCCTAAGAGACTACAGGCTTCCTGTTGACCAACTTCTCTTTCTTATCCCTTCTTCATTCCTGTTTTCCTGCATGTAGCTATATTTCTTCACTGCTATATAAACTGATTTCAGTCGGTCAGGGAGATGAATTTGAGACTGATGTTGCATCTCCTTGGCTTCAGCACCTGATTAAGGCCTTCTTCCCTGGCAATATTCATTGTCTCAGTGCTTGGCTTCCGGTGAAGTGGGCAGAAGAATGTTGATGGAATCACTGGTGTTTTGGTAGCAGAACGTCACCTTCTCAATGACCTTCATCACCTATTTATCATCATTATCAACCACCCCATGTGACTTCCTCCATGCCTTGCTCTATACTGTTCAAAACTCTTTGAATTATCTTCTTCTATTGTTAAGTTACTTGTTTATTATGTATAATGTTTATATTCTCTGCTAGAAGGTAAGCATCATTGGGCTGGAATCCCATATCCTCAGAACAGGGACCCAAACTACAAATATTTGTTGAAGAAATAAATTGTATTAGTTTATTTCACTGCTGTATTTGTTTACTTCATACTGCTATGAAGAAATACCTGAGACTGGGTAAATTATAAAGAAAAGAGGTTTCGCTGGCTCATGATCTGCAGGCTGTACAGTAATCATGATGCTGGCATCTGCTCAGATTCTGGGGAGGCCTCAGGAAACTGCATTCATGGTGAAGGTAAAGAAGGAACCAGCTGTCACATAATCAGAGCAGGAGGAAGAGAGGGAGGGGGAGTGTCATGCACTTTTAAATAACCAGGTCCCAGGAGAACTCACTACCATCATGACAGCACCAGGAAGGATGGTGTTAAATCGTGAGCAACTCCTCCCATGATCCAATCACCTCCCACCAGGCCCCACACTCAGCGCTGGGAATTATAATTCAACATGAGATTTGGGTGGGGGCACAGATCCAAACCATATCATAACTAAAGAGAAATGGAATGGAAACATGCAAAGCAACGAGGGAAAGAGGATTCAGTAAATTTAATTATATCAAAGCCATAAAACATCAAAGATTTGAAAAACAGTCAAAGAGAAAAGACAGTTTATCTAAAAGCAAAACAAAATAGACTTCTCAACAGCCACAGCAAAGACAAAAGTCAGTGGAAAGTACCAGGCTACAGAGTGAAAATAACTGTCAACTGTGAAGAATTCAATGACGTGAAGATGCTTTCTAACAAACAAAAAGGGAGAAGACCCTCAGTAAAAGACTATCTAAAGAATATAATCCAGGATTAGGAAAATGAGCTCAGAAGGAAGGTCTGAGACATAGTAGCTCCTTTATGTGATTATTTACAAGAAAAAAAGTTCCTATATCATTAGTTCAATAATTCAGTTAATTGTATTAGCCAGCTCCCAACTCTTTCCAAGGCCGGTTTCTTTTGTGACAATCTTGCCTTTTTAAAAGAACCCTTGTCCTCCACATCCCCACCCTGTTTTTTCTATACCATAACATTTAAAACTCATTTTATTTGCTCAACAAATATGCATTGTAAGAGCTCAACAGACATGAACTGTCATGATATTGGTGCTTATGATAAGAATATAGATAATAATGGTGCTAGGCATATTATAAACATAACATCATCTAATCCCACATCACTTAGAGGAGAAAACAGAGGTTTAACAAATTAAATCACTTGTCCAAGTCTACACAGCTGCTAAGTAACAGGTCAGAAAGTAAAGTCAGTCCTGTGTGACAGCAATTGCTGGGATTTAACCAGGAAGATCTATTACCAGCTGATCCACTGAAAGTTTCAAGACATGCTCCTGACAGCCTTACCCGGTAGCGCATTCCCCAAACATGTAATCTATAATAGGAATCACAGGCATCATCCCAGTCATGATGGGCCAGGCATTTTTCTCTTATGAGAACAGACTCGGGAAAAATCATCATGAGCCTTATCAGAATGCAATCTTAAAAATTCTGCCCTGAGCTCTCAGCTGACAAGCACCCCCTACACACACAAATGTGTGCTGGAGTTACCAACAATAAATCAGTTTGTTTACACATTTTCTCAAAAAATCTACCCAGCTCCAACCCATACAGCTGGCCCCCAACTGCTGTGAGAGTCACACACCAAGGCACCTGTGGGCTGGTGTATTAGTCCATTCTCAGGCTGCTATGAAGAAATACCTGAGATTGGGTAATTATAAAAAGAAGAGGTTTAATTGACTTACAGTTCTGCATGGCTGGGGAGGCCTCAGGAAACAATCATGGTGGAAGGGGGAGGGGAAGAAAGGGACCTTCTTTATATGGCACCAGGAAGAAATGCCTAGAAAAGGGGAAGAGCTCCCTATAAAGCCATTAGATCTTGTAAAAAGCCATCAGATCTTGTAAGAACTCACTCACTATCATGGGAATAGCATGGGGGAAACCAGGATCCAATTACCTCCCACCAGGTTCATCCCACAATACATGAGATTATGGGAACTACAACTCAAGATGAGATTTGGCTGGGGACATAGCCAAACCATGTCACTCCACCCTGGCCCTTACCAAATCTCATGTCCTCACAACACAATCATGTCTTTCTAACAGTTTCGCAGAGTCTTAGCTCATTCCAGCATTAACCCAAAAGTCCAAATTTGAAGTGTCATCTGAGACAAGGTAAGTCCACTCTGCCTATGAGCCTGTAAAATAAAAAGAAAGTTAGTTACTTCCTAGATACAATGGGGTACAGGCTTTGGGTAAATACACCTATTCCAAGTGGGAGAAAGTGGCCAAAACAAAAGGGTTACAGGTCCCATGCAAGTTCAAAATCCAGTAGAGTAGTGATTAAAGTTCCAAAATGATCTCCTTTGACTCTATGTCTCACATCCATGTCACCCTTATGCAAGAGGTGGTCTCCCACAGCCATGGGCATCTCTGCCCCTGTGGCTTTGCATGGTACAGCCCCTCTTCTGACTGCATTCACAGGCTGTCGTTGAGTGTCTGTGGCTTTTCCAGGTGCATGGCAAGCTGTTGGTGGATCTACCATTCTGGGATCTGAAGGATGGTGGCCCTCTTCTCACAGCTCCTCTAGGCATGTCCCAGTGGGGACTCTCTGTGGGGGCTCCAACCCCACATTTCTCTTCCATGCTGTCATAGCAGAGAGTCTCCTTGAGGGCTCCACCCCTGCATCAAACTTCTGCCTGGACATCCAGGTGTTTCCAGACATTCTCTGAAATCTAGACAAAGGTTCCCAAATCTCAATTCTTGACTTCTGTGCACCCACAGGCTCAACACCACATGGAAGCCACTGAGGCTTGGGGCTCGCATTCTATGAAGCAATGGACTGAGCTGTACCTTGGTCCCTTTTAGTCACCAGTAGAGCTGAACTAGCTGGGACACAGGATACCAAGTTCTGAGGTTGCACAGAGCAGGGGTCCCCAGGGCCCAGCCCAGGAAACTATTTTCCCTCCTAGACCTCCAGGTCTGTGATGAGAGGAGCTGCTGTGAAGGTCTCTGACATGCTCTAGAGACATTTTCTCCATTGTCTTGGTGATCAACATTTAGTTCCTTTTTGCTTGTGCAAATTTTTGCAGTGGGTTTGAATTTCTCCCCAGAAAATGAGTTTTTCTTTTCTATTGCATCATTGGCCTGCAAATTTTCCAAAATTTTATGTTCCACTTCCTCTTGAACACTTTGCCACTCAGGAATTTCTTCCACCGGGTAACCTAAATCATCTCTCTCAAGTGCAAAGCTTCATAGATCTCTAGAGGAGGGGCAAAATGACAGTAGTGTCTCTGCTAAAACATAGCAAGAGCCACCTTTATTCCAGTTCCCAACAAGTTTCTCATCTCCGTCTCAGACCACCTCAGCCTAGACTTCATTGTTCACAGCACTAACATCATTTTGGTCAAAATGGTTGAACAAGTCTTCAAGGAGTTCCAAGCTTTCCCACATCTTCCAGTCTTCTTTTGAGCCCTCCAAACTGTTCCAACCTTTGCCTGTTACCGAGTTCCAAAACTGCCTCCACATTTTCAAATATCTTTATAGCAGCACTTTATTCCCTGTGGTTATTCCCATGCTGTTCTCATGATAGTGTGTGAGTTCTCATGAGAACTGATGGTTTTACAAGGGGCATTTCCCCCTTTACTCAGCACTTATCTCTCCTGCTGCCATGTGAGGAAGGACATGTTTTCTTTCCATTCCACATGATTGTTTCCTGAGGCTTTCCAAGTCAGGCAGAACAGAGTCAATTAAACCTCTTTCCTTTATACATTACCTAGTCTGGAGGAGTTCTTTGTAGCAGCATGAGAATGAACTAATACAGCCGATTTTCCTAGAGCCCCAAGTTTTCCTGTGCCTGCTCTGCAATTCTCAGTATACCAAATTCATTCCTGGGACCCCTGTCTTCCCATCCATCTCCTGAGTCTAAGAACCTTCTGAATGATGTGACAAATATCTGCACCTGCCTTGGTTTCTGCCCCAGGCTAGCTCAGGAAAACCCTTTCCAACCTCACCTCCAGCCCCAGGCTGCTTATGTTGCCTGCCCTCTCAGCCAGAACTCTGCTGAGCATGTCTCAGTCCTAACTATGAAATCCCCTCTCCATAATTCCCCAAGAGCTTGTAAAAAATTACCAAAAAGAGCCAGACACAGTGGTGTACACCGATGGTCCCAGCTACTCAGGAGGCTGAGGCAGGAGAATCACTGAGTCCAGGAGTACAAGGATGTAGTATGCTGTGATCCAGTCTATGAATAGCCACAGCACTCCAGCCTGGGCAACATAGTGAGACCTCATCTTAGTTTTTAAAAAACCCAAAACATTCTAAAAATAATGGAAGTTTTAACCATTTAGCCTGTCCCTAGGGCCATTAACTCCAATGGTTCCTCCACAATCATTTGCTCAGACCTACAATGAAAGTAAGTCCTGATTCCTGCCCCCAAGGAACCTGACATCTCAATATAAAACTCACACATACATTTACTCTAAACAGCAATGCACAGGTGAAATAGCAGCATGAAAGTATTAAGGAGGCCCCTGTAATCATTGTTCTTCTCACCATCAAAGTCCCTTCATGGTGACAGGTCACTGGGAGGAGGAATAGCCAGGGAAGACATCCTAGGGTACACAGAACCTGAGATGAGCTCTGGGATAGAGTCATTTTGGAAGTGCAGGTGGAGAATATTAAAGAGCAGATGGTAGGTGCTGAGGGAGGCTGCTGAAGAGGACCGCCTGGTGCTCTCCTGAGAGTGTCCCTCATGTAGGCTGCGACTGCCTCAGTTCAGATTTGCCCAAAATGTGGCCCACAGTTCAATGCCCTAACAGATGGCAAAGACAGTCCTACAGTAAAATGAGTTTTGGGGACTCTTCGTTGCTGCATCTCCATTTAGAAATCCCTGATGAATGCACACTGCATCTAAAGTCTCCAAGCAAGCTTCAGCAAAGAGACTGGTTCAACTTTATCATGCCCTCAAACTTACTTCATTTATTCAACAAATATTTTGAGGGCTGACTGTGTACCCAACACTGTTGTAGGACCTGGGGAAGCAGCAGCAAATAAAGTAAATCCTTTCCCATAAGGAAAAACAGAGGAAGGCGGGGAGTAATAGTTCTTCCATTCCAGCCCAGGTTCATGGACCTCTGTCTGAGGAGTGAAGTGACAGAGGGGCCATGTGGCGTCCAGAAGAATGTGTCGCAGGCAGAGGGACCCCTAAACACCAAGGGCTCTGAGAGGCTGAGAGGCAACAGTGAGCTTTGCACATTGAGGGCAGGAACTGGGAAAAGTCGCAAGAAATCAGATCAAGAGACAGGCAAAGGCAAGGGCACAGGGACCGTGGGCTTTACTGGGTATTTTTCATTCACTCAATTCACAAACTTGCTGAGCAGACACTCGGTGGAGGCTTCCTCTGTGCCTGACACTGTTGAAGCCCCTGGGGATCCTGGAGTATAGGAAGTGAAGCAGATGGTGCGTCCTTGCTCCCACGCCCTGGGGACTCAGGGAGCTTGTCCTAAACTCCTATCAGCATATTTTCCGCCATAGATCTCTCCTGTACCATAAGGCCTACCCAGACTTATGGTCCTGGGAGCAAGTGCTGGCACCACCATCGGGATCTTTGGCAGAGCCCTTCCCTACCCCACACCCCTCCCAAGCTGGCAGCTTTCTGCACCACTTGCCAAAAGGGAACACTGAAGTTACTCCCAGGTGAGGAATGTGCTGCCTCTGCACCTAAGAGGCCGCCCAGGCCTTGTCCTCCTTCTTACTGGTGGGAAGAGTGAGATGCAAATACTTGCCCTTTGTTTTAGAAAGGCTGTCTTGGCATGACTCAGGTCCTTAGAGGCTGAGACACTGCTGATGTGGTGGATGCCCAGAGCTCGGTAGGGTCTTCCTCCCACCTTCTCGAGTACGTATATCTTACCAAGAACAAAACACACTTGCTGCTGATAGCTCATTCAGTTTGAGTTGGCATGATGCCAGTGATATTTGGGGCTGATGTGGTGTTTTGCAGAAAATACAGATGGTCTGGGTCCCTTTGGGCTACATTATGTCAGGGCAGGAGATACAACAGGCCTAGATGAGACCAGAATGTGTACTGTGGTCCACCCACAGGAATGCAAACTGCTTCTCTTCTTTCCTCTTGATAAGGGGTGAAAAGACCACACTCAGCAGATGGACGACACACCCCGTCCACCTGGCAATGCTACCTTCTCTAGCAAAGGTACCAACCCCTGCACGGTGGCTGCAATTCCATTACTAGGTCAAGTTTGCAGTTGTCCACTGATATCTTCCAGGTTCCATCTGGTTTTTGTGCATTAAATCAGCGAATTAAATGGAAATACAATGGGAACCATGCTGGTATTCTTTAGGTTTTTGAGGGTGGCTACCATTCCCACTAGGATTTGATACTGGTTTTACCTCATTGTCTTGACTAGAGTGGACCAGCATTCCAGAGGTTTCCACTTGGCCTTCCTCACTGTAATAGCTCTTACCTCAAAGACCATGGAGCAAAATGAGGCTTTAACCAGCCCAAGGACTCCCACTCCAATTACAAGCTTGAGAATCAGAAACAGCATCACTGCGGAGGTCAATGATCAAGTGCGAGGCTGTTACTGGGAAGTGTTCTTTGGAGCAACTCTTGCCAAGGAGAGAGGGAAACAGGTCGAGCTGTGCAGTAGCGACATTAACCAGCCTCCATCACTTTCTGATTGAAATGTCCTATTTTTAGGTACTTTCACCATATGGTTGGGTGGCAGTCAACACTTGCTGGCCTGGGAATGATTCCATCACTCAGGTGACTTTGCATATCTCTGCCGTAACAGCCTGAGATGTAATAATTGTATAGATGGCCTAGCAGAGAGCAGCCGCATTCCACTCTTTCCAAGTTTTAGGGGTCACCTTACTGGAACCTCACAATCATCCTCCTATGCTGACATGAGTAGGAAGGAGAAGGAAGGGCAAAGAGGAGCAAGTCCCATCAATAAATGCAATATGGCTGGGGCTGAACAGCCGCGACCAGCCTCCTTGCCCACGACTGTCAGATCAGATCCCAGGCCTCCTCAGGCTTCTCCTTGCAGTCCATCTGTTTGTTCTCTGGTGCACTCCAGCTGCAGTGACTGCCTTGGCCAAATCCAAATCAAGGCTATTAGCTGGATAATTGCTCTAATGAGAGCACAGAATGAATCACCAGGGCCATTCTCACCCTGGAAAAATTAAATGGATAAACTGCCTGTCTACTGCTCTTTGGGACTCTGGCAGCAGTCTCTGTGTTCTTCATGGGTCTTCTCGGGAGGATTTGTTCCTCTGACAAAGAAGAACTAACAGAAAAATACAATGCTGGCATTTTACCATATGGGTTTTATATTAGATTTTATTACAAAATTTTATTTTGGAGAAATAGACCATGGCGTGCAGCTATGAAAACAGGTTTTAGTGTCTGACTGACCAAAATAGAATCTTAGAATCACCACTCAGTCAATGAAGACCTGATCAAGTCACTGTCCTTTCTGTAAAACAACAGTATCTGTCTCGTCAGGATGTTTTGATGATTAAATGAGATAATATATGAAAATTACTTTGAACACTTTCTACACATAGGCACACCGAATATTACATATTACCTAAAATAGCCACAAATTTATTCCTTTGCTAATTGATGTAATAATTCATTTACAAGGTAAGGATTGAGCACCTTCTGTAGATCAAGAACAGTGCTAAGATCTTGGGAATAATCAACTACAGTTTGCTCTTAGGGTGCTTCAGTGTATTGTGGGTGAGGAGAGCTAGACCAGCAAGTCAGTAATACCCTTCAGAATAAAATGTCCAGTTACAGAGGTGCACACCTGTGTATTAGTCAGGGTTCTCTAGAGGGACGGAACTAACAGGAGAGATGAATACATGAAGGGGAGTTTATTAGGAAAGTGGACTTACACAGTCACAAGGTGAAGTCCCACGATAGGCCATCTACAAGCTGAGGAGCAAGGAAGCCAGTCTGAGTCCCAAAACCTCAAATGCAGGGAAGCTGACAGCGCAGCCTTGTCTGTGACCGAAGGCCTCAGAGCCCCTGGCAGACTACTGGTGTAAGTCCAAGGGTCTAAAAGCTGAAGACTTTAGATCTGATGTTTGAGGGCAGGAAGCATCCAGCATGGGAGAGAGATGGAGACCAGAAGACTCAGCCAGTTTAGTCTTTCCATGTTCTTCTGCCTGCTTTTATTCTGGCCACACTGGCAGCTGATTAGATGGTACCCACCCCGATGGAGGGTGGGTCTGCCTTTCCCAGTCCACTGACACAAATGTTAATTTCCTCTTGCAACACCCTCACAGACACACCCAGGAACAGTACTTTGCATTTTTCAATCCAATCAAGTTGACACTCAATATTAACCATTACAACTTGGTTCCAGGAGGACACAAGAAAGGGAAAGTATGCTAGGTTAGGGGCCTGATTTTTATGTCCAGTAGTAAATACTGAAACTTGAAGGATTTCTAGAAGGGATGTCACATGGTCAGATCTGTGTTTTAGAGAGATCACAGGTAAGTTAAAAGTGAAAAAGATAGATGATGGCTCATCTAGGATACAACTTGCCCTTCCACTGAAAAAAAACTAGACACTACGCAAAATATATGATATAATTGTTTTCAGGTACTGGCAGCATGTGACTGTGAGGAGAGAAACAAGCAAGTTGATGCTAACAATGTCCTGGTTTTCCGACTGGAGGTTCTTCTCGTGCTGTTGAGTAAGGAGGAGAACCAGAAGAAGAACATAGCAGCGCCATTACCTTGAACGGAGAGAGCTCAGAGCCTGGGGCGGCTGAGACAGCTGGACTGCAGGGGCCGTGTGCCAAAGATGCTGTACCCAGAAAGAGTTTCTAAAACCTGCATGGAATGCCCTTCAGTCTTTGGCTGCAAACTGAGCCTCACATGCACAGGGAGAAACTTTACAAGGTTGAACAAGAAAAACTGGACAACCTTAAGCTCACACAAAACTGGGAAATTGGCCAAGCACAATGGCTCACACCTGTAATCCCAGCACTTTGGGAGGCCAAGGCAGGCAGATCATGAGGTCAGGACTTCAAGACCAGCCTGGCCAGCATGGTGAAACCCCATCTCTACTAATACAAAACAATGCAAAAACTAGCCAGGTGCGGTGGTGCACACCTGTAGGCTCAGCTACCCAGGAGGCTGAGGCAGGAGAATTGCCTGAACCGGGGAGGCAGAGCTTGCAGTAAGCAGAGATCGCACCACTGCTCTCCAGCCTGGGTGACACAGAAAGATTCAAAAAAAAGAAAAAAAAATTGGGAAATTTTGGATTCCAACTAGCAAAAGTGAAGAGTCCTCACTGAACACCCAGGTTATTCAGTAGAAAATGCAGAAGGCTTGGGCCCTTATGGTGAAGCACTCTAGAGTTAGAGTGAAACCAGATCCTCTTTCCAAATGTTGAAAAACAAACCTTGAAAGGATACAGCTTGCCTCCAAGGTACAGGTTATTAACAGCCTGCCAGGACAAAGTCCAACACTATTCTTGGAACATGCAACAAAATCCAGCACTCAACTATATGAAATTCACAAAGCCCAGGAACTGATCAAGAGTTCCTAGTCTGAACAAAAAGCAAAAAATTATTAGTAATAATCACAAAAAAGCCATTCATGTGGAAACAGATCCAGAAATGGAGGTGTTATAATTACCAGTCATGTACTTTAAAACAGCTATTATAAATAGGTTGAAGGATGTAAAGGAAAATATGAACATAATTAGCAGAGAATGGGAGCATAGAAAATAAAATCTAGGATGGAAAAGTGGAAAATTTACCATACAGATTTAAAATCAGAATAGACACTAAAAAAATAAAGAGGAAAAAACAGTAAACTCAAAGATAATAGCAATAGAAACTATCAGAACTCAAGTACAAATTGTAAAAAAGACAGAACAAAATGAACAGAGTAGAATCTTGAAAGGAGCAAGAGAAAAGTTACATATCACATTCAAGGGATTTTCACAGCTTTTTTCACATCAAAAAAACAAAAAAGCCAGAAGGCAGTGGGATAACACTGAGTACATTAGACTGTCAAATACGAATCTGTATCAGGTAAAACTATCCTTACGGCATTCTAAATTAAACAAAAACTGTGAATTTGCTGCTAGCATACCTTTCCTATAAGATACATTAATGAAGTCTTTCAGGCAGAAATGAGACAGTGACTCAAATCAACACATGAAAAAATAACCAACATCAATAAAGATAACTACAAAAGTAAACACAAAACAATACAAGTATGTTTTTGTTTGTACCTCGTTTTCTTCTCCTATCAGAGTCAAAATACAACTATATAAAAAATTTTCAAAGCTTTGCTAACTGCCTTATAGTGTATAAATATATCATTTTATGAAAATAATAATACAAGAAAACAGGGAGAAAATAGAACTATATCAGAGAAAGGCTTTTTTACACCATTGGAATTAAGTCAGTATTAATCCTAGCTAAGTTATTTTAAGTTAATATGTTAACTGTTATCCCAATGGTAACCACTAAGAGGATTACATACCATGAACAAGTTGGATTTATTCCAGGAATACAAGACTGATTTCACATATGAATGCAATGCATTATTAATGTAATACAACATATTAATAGAGTTAAGGAAAAACATATGCTCGTTGTGAAATCCTAATTAGGAAAATGGAGTCAGGCTGGCAGGACCAAGGAAAAGCAAAAACGGAAAGCAGATAAGCCCTAAGTCTGCCTTTCTTCATGGTCCAGGATACATAGCCCTCCTTCACAAATAACTCACAATCATACCACACTCAGCTATCCCTAGCCCCTAGGCTGATATGCAAGTTAACTCATACAACATTGGCATTATCAGTGCTACAAAAAGCATCTTCAGCACACAGCACAAGCACCATTCTATAAAATCCCCATCAAGCTTTCTTTTCTTTGCAGTCAGCTCTTTTCTTGCTGAACTGCTCATTGCTTCCTTGCAATATAATTTCATATTTTCTTTAATAAATCTGCCTTCTGCATACCTATAAGTGCCTTGGTAAATTCTTCTTACCATCCACGCCACCAGCCCAGGTCATTGCTGACCACCTGCAACATTCATCAGAAAATACATAAAGTATTTGACAAAACACCCTCTCATGCCTAAAAACACCCAAGAAACTAGGAATAGAAGGAAACTACCTCAATTGGATAAAGGGAGCCTACAAAAAAATCACAGATAACATCATACTTAATGATGAAAGACTAAATAATTTCCCTCTAAGTTCAGAAGAAAGCAAGGTGGTCTCCTCTTACCAGTTCCTTTCAACATTGTAAGTCAAAGTCCTAGACATGGCAATCATTCAAGGAAAATAAACAAAGGGCATCCAGATTGGAGAGGAAGAAATAAAACTATCTCTACTTCAGATCTACACCTTTGTTCATAGATAATCTTAAGGCATCTAATATATAGAGAGAGTTCAGCAACATTGCAGGATACAAGATCAATACACAAAAATCTCTAGTCAGGTAAACCAAGAGAAGAGAGAGAAGACACAGGATTGAGACTTAGTATTACTCTGCTGTCTCGGCATCCATTTGCTGTCTTGATATGGACCCACAGGTGCCACATTACGCCCCTAAACCTGGAGTCCTAACTACTTCCTTTCTTTTCCCTCACACTTGCTGCTGGCCCTCTTTCAGAAACATGCACACCCAGATGCTTAACTAAATGCAAAGTGAGATTAGACCTATGTGGCAAAAGCTTCTTTTCATGCCTGTTAGCTTCAGATATCTCAACCTTATCACACCCCCTTGCTCTCATGTTCTGACCACCTCCCTGGATGCCAATAGACATAGACATGCCAGGTCTATACTCTCTTTCATGCCAGGCACTCATTGACTTCCATGCAGCCTCTGGGCATGCCATGTACGTCCAGAACCTATGAATGATAAAAAAAAAAAAAAAAAAAGTTCTTGATTTCCATTTTGTGTGTCTCCTAATCACTGAAAGGGTACTCTTCATTTTAAAGGAAACAAACTGAAACAAACACAAATTACATGTGTCATAAACGAGAGCGGACATCAACACTGATACTACAGACTTTAAAAGGATAATAAAGAAATATCAAAAATAGCTCAATGCCCAGAAATTTAATAACTTAGAGGAAGTGGATCAATTCTTTGAAAGACACAACCTACCAAAACCCACACAAAGACCTATACTTATTAAATAAATTGAATTGATAATTAATACCTTTCCGAAAAAGAAAGTACTGGGTGCAGATGGCTTCATAAATCCTAGTCAATATTTAAGGAAGTGATTGTATCATTTATCTACAATCTCCTCCAGAAAATAAAAGCAGGGAGAGTACCCTCTAATTCATTCTATGAGGTCAGGATTACCTTTGCCTCAAAACCAGATGATGATAGATACTACAAGGGAGGAAAATACAGACCACTATCTCTCCTGGACATACACTATCTCTCCTGGATAGTCCTCAACTTACAATGGGGTTACGTTCTTATAAACCCATTGCAGACCGAAAATATAATAAATTTAAAATGCATTTAATACACCTAATCTACAAAACATCACAGCTTATGTCAGTATACCCTAAACGTGCTCAGAACACTTTACATTAGCCTATAGTTGAGAAAAATTATCTAACGCAAACCCTAATTTAAAGTGTTGAATGCCTTGTGTAATTCATTGAATATTTTACTAAAAGTGAAAAACAGAATTGTTGCATGGGTACTGGTACAATTTCTACTAAATGCATATCAATTTCACACCATCATAAAGTCAAAATATCATGTTGCATTGTAAGTCAGGGATCCTCTCTATATGCAAAAATTCTCAACAAAATATTGGCAAATTGAATCCAACAATGTATGAAAATAATTTATAAACCACAGCCAAGTTGGATTTATTCCAGGTCTACAAATCTGGTTTAACATTCAAAAATCAATTAATGTAATTCATCACATCAACAGCTAAAGAAGAAAAACTACATGTTCAGCTCCACAGTGTATGTTTAAAAAAATTTTTACCAGAGGGGACAAAGTCCAACACCCTTTCATAATCGATGAAAAAAAAAACCCTTTCAGTGACAAGATAGATGTTTTTCTCCTTAGGTCAGGAGAAAGGTAAGGATGTCTCCTTTCACCACCCTTATTCAACATTGTACTAGGACTTTTAGCTAATGCAGTAAGACAAGAAAAGGAGACAAAAGACATACAGATTGGAAAGAAAGAAATGAAATTGTCTTTGTTTACAGATG
Organism: Cebus imitator; assembly: GCF_001604975.1. Lineage (NCBI taxonomy): Eukaryota > Metazoa > Chordata > Mammalia > Primates > Cebidae > Cebus > Cebus imitator. The sequence goes on along the minus strand of NW_016107460.1, from coordinate 6,207,682 downwards.
CAATAAACCACTGAAATATGAAATTAATAACAACACTATGGTACACCTCAACAAATGAAATACTTAGTTATAAATCTAATAAAATATGTATAGGATCTGTATGAGAAAAGCTACAAAGTTCTATTAAAAGAAATCAAAAAACATCTAAATAAATGGAGACATATTCCATATTCATATACGTATATAAAGACTCAATATTGTTAAGATGTCACTTCTTTTAAATTTGTCACAACTTGATCCATAGATTCCGTGAAATCAGAAATGATCCTAAAGCTTATATGGAAAGACAAAGACTAGAGTAGCTAATACAACACTGAAGGATAAGAACGAAGTTGGAGGACTGACACTACTCAACTTCAGCTCTTATCGTAAAGTCAGTTATCACACCATGATATTCGGAAAAGAACAGACAATGGAACAGAATAAAGAACCCAGAAACAGACCTTTGAAAATACAGTCAAGGTCTTTGGCAAAGAAGCAAAAGCAATTCAATGGCGCATACATTGTATTTTCAAGAGATGGTGCTGAAACAATTGGACATTCACATGTCAAAAAAACTAAATCTAGACATAGAAAACGTATGCCTTTCATAAAAACTAATTTAAATGGAGCATATGCCTAAACATAAAATTCCAAACTATAAACTCCTGGAAGATAACATAGAAGAAAATTTAGATGACTTTGTTTTTGAGGTCAGTTTTTAGATACAACACCAAAAGTGCAACCTATGCAAGAAAAAAATAGTTAAATTCAACTTCATTAAAATTAAAATCCTCTGCTCTGCAAAAGAAACTATTAGAGAATAAAAATACAAGTGTGTGAGAATATATTTGCAAAACTTATCTGATAAAGAGCTGTAAGCCAAAACAAAGAATTCTTAAATCTCAACAATTAAAAAATGAACAGCCTGATTTAGCAATGGGCCAAATTCTAACAAACACATCATCACTGAAGAGATACAGATGAAAATCAAACATATGAAAATATATTCAGCATCATAACTTATTAGATAATTGCAAATGAAAACAACAATGAAGTACTACTAAAAGTCTATTAGAATTGCTAAAATCTAAAAATCTT
>NW_016107460.1:6184102-6201602 GCF_001604975.1 Cebus imitator | reverse complement strand
GAACCTGGGCAGAGGCTGCAGTGAGTCAAATCATGCCACTGCACTTAAGACCGGATAATAGAGCCAGACCTTGTCTCAAAACAAACAAAAAAATCCAGTCCACAGAGTGGGGGAAGCTACTTGCTATACACACACCTAACAATATATTCACTTCCAGAATATACAAAGAACCCCTAAATATGAGCAAGAAAAAGGCAATTTCAAAGAAAATTGACAAAAGCTTTGAAGAGGCACTTCAACATGAGGCAGAAACACAGGGCAAATAAATATATTAAAGGTGTTCAAATTCATTAGTCAGGGAACTACAAATTAAACCACACAGAGATACAGCTATGTCCCCACCAGAAAGACAAAAATAAAATAACATAAAATTAAACAGAATAGCCCGGATGTTGCTGAGTGATACGGCTTGGCTATGTCTCCACCCAAATCTTATCTTGAATTGTAGTTCCCATAATCCCCACATGTCATAAGAGGGACCCAGCAGGAGGTAATTTAATCATGGGGTGCTTACCTCCATGGTGTTCTCATGATAGTGAGTTCCCACGAGATCTGATGGTTCTACAGGGGGCTTCCCCCCTCCTTGACCCTGTACTTCTCCTGCTGCCATGTGAGGAAGGACATGCTTGCCTCCCCTTCCACCATGATTGTAAGTTTCCTGAGGCCTCCTCAGCCATGCGGAACTGTGAGTCAATTAAACCTCTTTCCTTTACATATTACCCAGTCTCAGGTATGTTTTAATTAGCAGTGTGAGAACAGACTAATACAGTTAGGAGGTGGGGCATCTGAAGCTCTCATATACTGTGGGTTGGGTGTAAATGGGTGGGATATAAATGGCATTTTGGAAATGGTCTTCAGTGTCTGCAACACAGGAGTTGCATCTCCCCTACACCCAGTCCGGTGTGGGTCAGACAGCCTCCTGGATCTTCTCAGTGTCCTCTTTGGAATTCATGATCTACAAATTTTTCACAGCAAAGAAAGAGAAAGTTGTGAGTGTGGGGCAAACTTTGAAGGGCCAGGGCTGAAAAATAGCTCACAGGACTCTGCTCAGCTTCTATTGCTGGGACTCAGTCACTGGGCCCAACCCATGCCAGAGAGTGAAGACTGTGGGCATGTAGGTAGCCCTCTGATGGGGCAGGAAAGCACTAGATCTCCACCTTTCACGTGTCACTAAAGTAAATTCAGGGGAATTGTTGATGCAAATGTTAAGAAAGTGTTAGAACAGAAAATTATCATTGCTTTCATAATCTTACAGCAACAGAAAATTTTAGCGAACACATTAAAGTCCAGAGGCTATCAAATAAAACCTAATATTTGGTCATATAAAAATATAAACTTTCTGTAGTGCACACAAGTCAAAAGACAAACTGCAAATATAAAAAGGCAACAAAGGAAAGGAGAGGTGAAGTGAGAAGAGGAAGGAAGAACTGAGAAAGAGTGAGGTAGGGAGGAAAAGAGGGAGGAAGGGAGGGAGAATAAGAAGGAAGGAAAAAGATCTAACTCATACCACAGATAAGAGCTAATTTTATTAATGCATGAGCAGCTCCAAAAAAAAAATCAGTAACAAAACAACCAACTGCCCAGAGAAAAAGACCAATAGGAAATAACAGTGCACAGAAAAGGAAGCACACTTTTAAAAAATAAATCTAAAGACTTCCAACTTCACTTCTAATCAGATAAATGCAAAATTAAAGCTCCAGGGAGGTATATTTTCCCTTTTCAGATGAGGAATGGCCAAAATATGAGCACACAGCCATACCCAAAGGTGTGCTGGGTACCGTGTGGACCAGGAAAACCTCTATGAAGGTCAGCTGGCCACAGAAAGGGCACAGCCTATTTTAACCAGAAATGTACTTCTAGGTGCTTATCCTTTACAGCGTACTCACCCAAGGATGGAAAGTGCTAATATGGACAAGACACTTCATTACAGCACTGTTTGTAAGAGCAAAAGGTGCAGGAAATCATCCACATGTCTATCCACAGAGGGTTGGTGCCCAGGTCAGAATACAGCCACATAAAGGACTGCCTGGTCACCAATGAAATGATGATGTGCCTCTGCATGTTCAGCTGCAGAAAGACCTCTAGGGCAGTGTTAAATGAGAAGAGACGTACAGGGCATGTGGTATACCACCGACTGAGTGGGAGCAAAGCGGGCACAGAATCAAAGTCCACAGAATGTCTGCTTGGCTATCCCAACTTGCTTAAAGGCTGACACCGGAGAATGTGGGAGGAGAATCGCAAGGCACCTTGGAGGCTGGGAACAGTGAGGAGGACTGATCTCTCTACAGGTGCCCTAGGTATGATTCAAAGTTAGATCGTGTTCATGCAAACCTATTCAAACAAGACTTTTTTAAACAGAAAAAAAAATTTGAGACTCCCACTGTTTTAGTCCATTTGGACTGCTATAAGAAAATACCAAAAACTGAGTGGCTTATACACAAGAGAAATTTGTTTCTCACAGTTCTTGATCCCAGCACCAGGATTGAGGTGCCTGGCGAGGCCCCGCTTTCTGATTCACAGGTGGCATCTTCTCACTGAATCCTCACATGGTGGAAGCAGTATGGAGTCTCTTTATCAAGGAACTAATCCCATCTATGAGAGCTCCACCGTCATGACCTGATCACCTCCCAAAGCCCCCGCCTCCTAACACCACTGCACTGGGGGATAGGATTTCAACATATAGATATGGAAGGATATAAACATTCAGGCCAAAACATTGCACCCTGTGACCCACCCCCCAAAATTCATATCTTTCTCCATGAAAAATATACTTATTCCATCCCAGTTGTCCCAAAAGTCTTAACTCATTATAGTATTAACTCAAAAATCTAATGTCCAAAGTCTTCCCTAAAAATAATCTAAATCAGATATGGATGAGACTCCAGGCACCGCTCATCCTGAGGCAAATTCCTCTTCAGCTATGAACTGGCGGAATCAAACGTACCACATGGTTCCAACATACAGTGGTGGTTCAGGCACAGGATAAACATTTCCATTCTAAGAGGGAGCAACAGGAGAGAAGAAAGAGATAGCTCTTGAGCAAGTCCAAAGTCTTAAGGCTCAAGAGAGATCTTTAGCTCCAGGCTCTGCCTTCCAGGCTGACTGCAGCTGTAGGTCCATCTTCTGGATGTAGTGGAGTGGTGGCCCCACCACCAAAGTTTGCCATGCAAGGTATTGAGCTCCACGGCTCTGAGTGGCCCTGCACCCATGGCTCCATGGGCATTGTTCTAGTGGTGGCCCCTCCCTCTTTACCTAAGCCCCAGGACTCTTCAGGGCATCCTTTAAACTCTAGTGTACTCATCTGTTCTCAGACTGCTGATAAAGACATACCCAAGACTGGGTAATTTATAAAGAAAAAGAGGCTTAATGGACTCATAGTTCCACGTGGCTGGGGAGGCCTCATAATCATGGCAGAAGGTGAAAGGCACTTCTTACATGATGGCGGGTAAGAGATAATGAGGAACAAGCTGAAAGGGAAACCCCTTATAAAACCATCCGATCTCATGAGATGTATTCACTACCATTAAAACAGTGTGGGGGGAATCGCCCCCCATGATTCAATTATCTCCCACCAGGTCCCTCGCACAACATGTGGGAATTATGGGAGCTACAATTCAAGATGAGATTTAGGTGGCAACACAGCCAAACCATATCATCTAGGTAGAAGCAGCCATGACCCACCACTTTGCTGGGTGTGGTACACGGCGCTAAGCCCACCAGAGTCATATGTGCAGTGGCCGAGGACTGTAATGGCAAACTGTGAGGAGTGGAGCCCATGATGTGAGGCAGTGTGGGGCAGTGGAAACCCCCTTCGATGTCTTTCTTCCTCCCAGTACTGAGCCCAATAGATTTGTATCTACCCCACTTCTGGTACCAATTTTCTGCCTTAGTTCATGCTGTTATAACAAAATATCATAAACTAGGTGGCTTATAAACAGCAGGAATTTATCTCTCTCAGTTCTGGAGGCTTGCAAATCCAAGATCAAGGTGCTGGCAAATTCATACGTTTACAGATGGCACCTTCTCACTGTATCCTCAGATGTTGAAGAGGTAAGGGGTCTCTCTTAGGCTTCTTTTATAAGGGCACTAATCCCATTTATGAGGGCTCCATCCCCGTGACGTAGGAACTTTCCCAAAGCCCCACCTCCTAACATCATCGCCTTGAGGATGGGAATTTCAACCTATGAATTTTAGGGAGACAGAAACATTCTGATCATAGCACCCACTTATCTGGAAGCCATAGAGCCTGCAGCAACTCCTGGCCCTGGCTCTGCACAGGCGGTGTCTCAGAACCTGTGCACTATATTTTTTATTACACTTCTATTTTATCTTTCCTCCAAAGAGGCAAAGGCGCTTCTCCAAGTTCCCCATATTTTGAAAATATAGCCAAAGAAATGCTTTTAGTCTCTAGGAGACAGGCCCAAAAGGACAGTGTGATAGGGGTGAGTTGGTCTGAACTCTGCCCTGTGTCTCTCTGACCTCTGCCATTTCTGGCTTATTTTTTCTTTCTTCCTGACAGTGAACGCAGCCAAGTGGGGAAACACTGTCCTCACTCCCCGCTGCTATTTGCAAACAAATAGAAGCTCTGAAATGCATGAAATCGCTGTCTATTTGAACAACCCCAGTAAATGCAGTCCAGGACCATGATGCTATGATTTGATTCCATGATTTGACTGCAACTATTTATTTTTATCAGCAGCAGACTCAGGTAGCTGGTTTGAAGAAGCCCAAGTATCTTAGAGAAGGGTATTATTTTTCACAAAGTTGCTTATCCCAACAAGGATTACATTTTGATGAGAAAGATCATCTGTTTTCATTCCAAGAGATTTTCAAGAATAATATTACAATTCCATAAGCTCTTGGTAATATTTTAAGAGAGCCAATAACACATTATTTCCATGCTAAGTTTCTATGATAATACACTCAAGTGTTACTACCTCGGAAGCTTCGAGGAAGCTTGCACAATTACAGGGGAAACCATTGTACGATTTCTACAGAAAGCGCAGCTGTCAGGCACAAGAGAACATTTCAACACATCCCCTCTAACACCTGTGTTTATTTTCAAATGCATATGTGTTTTCACTAGGGAATAAGGGAACTGAAGAAAACACATCAGACACGTTGAGCTGACTTAGGGAATCTGAATCAAATTGTCTGACAGTTGCCCACGCCAAACATTGAAAACAAATACCAATTAGAAACCAATTATTTATTGGACCAAAAAATAAGAGAGAAGAACTCAATGAGCTGCAGCCTCGCAGATAAAAAGACATCTCTGCAAGAAACTCCCCACGGATCTGGAAAAGCAAAATGAAATTGGTGTTATTCAACTGACCCACACTGGTACAAGGACAAGGGGACACGGAGCAAATCGTGACAGATGTGGGCCCATCTGGCCATTGGATCATAGTCCCAGCAGGGGAGCCACGATTATTTCCACTTTCCAGGTGAACCCAAAGCTTCTTTCGGGCTATTTCCCGCAGCATCAGGCGAAGGAGTTGGCAGCGGTTCGGTATGGAAGGTGTGCACCAGTAGTGTTTGCTTCACCTTGCAACTTATCCTCCTTGTCAGGTGTTGCTTTTTAACTTAAATTAATTTAGGGTGGGGAGAACAGCTATCCTAAAATCCCTTTGGTCAACTTGGGAAAGGTGCCAGAAAACACAGGACTGGGCATGACTCCCTTCTGCGCCTGCATCTATCAAAGTGAGCACTAGTCTCTAGGAGACAGGTCCCCAAATCAGCCCAGGGCCAGAGTGAAACTTAAGAGGTTTCTCTAAGTGAGACAGCCCACATGTGCCCAGGGCCATGCACACCCCAGGGCCCTGCAAAGGGGGAGAGGTAGAAATAGATATGGTGCCATTTCAAACAGCTTAGTGCCCACTGAGGGTTATGCCTTTCCTTTTTTCTGTCTTAATTTGGGCTCCTTTGTAAGGTAGAGGAAACAGGCAGTGCCGTTCCCAGGGCAGTGAGGGCTTTAACCAAGTGGACTTGGGTTCAAATCCCAATCCTCCCGAATGTCTAAGTTTCACTGAGCTTTGCCTCCCTCATCTGTTAAAATGGAGCAAGAGGGGTCATATGTTTACATTCATTCTTGGCTTTAAAACTGCATTATGAAATACGTCAGGCATACAAAAGAGAGTACGGATTTATATGTTTAATTTATCTATATATCCTAAAGAACAGTAAAGAAGCAAACGCTGTCCAGCCACCACTCAACTGAAGAAACGACACTGATAATTGAGCAGGCCCTCCCTGTTGAGACACCTCTGCACCCCTGCAAAGCCCACGTCGTCCTCAATTCTGAGAGGCTCACTACTTTCTTTTCTTGATTCTTGAACACGTCTGAATGACTCTAAGCAATGTGCAGTGTCACTGTGCAGGGTTTGGACTCATTCTATTCGGTGACTTGCTTTGTTCACTGAATATGATGAATTTCTAAAATTTTTATTTCTAATAGATGCAAACTTGGAGAATAGCTTTAAGAACTACACAGATAACTCCCATCTGCCCTTTACCCAGATTCACCTGTTTTTAACATTCTGCAATACTCTATCTCATCTCCCATGTGTATATATTTTTATAAGTTATTTGAGAAGTTGCAGACATCATGCCTCTTTGTGTGCTCTTCCTATAAGAGAGGATATTCTCATACATAACCACCGTAGATGTATTAAATACAGAGTTTGAAATCAGCAAAACACTTTGATTGCATCCTCAGCCCCTGTTCCAGTTCTGCTGGTTTCCCTGGTGGTGTCATGTACAGCATTTCCTCCATCAGTGCATGGTCCAGTTCAGGGTCATACACGACATTGAGTTCTTCTGTCTCCTTCGTCTGCATCAGCAGAACAGCGCCTCGGTCTCTCCTTGCTTTTCATGACACCAGCGTTTTTGAGTAAGGAAAGCAGTGACTCTCTCAGATGCTCCTCAGCCCGGGTTGGTCTGGTATTTCCTGGTGCTCAGATTCAAGTTATGCACACCCGGCCAGGACACTACCTCCGTGAGGCACCTTCGGAAGTCTGCAGTGCCCGCTGGCTTCCCTCACTGGTGGCGCCAGCTTGGATCAGCTGTGAACCAAGTAGACTTGGGTGTTGTCTGGCTTCTCCTCTGGGAAAAAAAATCTTTGAGACCACACAAATGTCCTGTGCTTCATCAACCCCACCGCTTCCATTCAGCATTCATGGGTGATTTTTGCCCAAACTAGTCATTATCATGATCATTTCAAAACGGTGATTTCCCCCATCTTCCTCTGCATGAATCAGCCAGCATTTTGCTATAAGGAAGAGACATCCCTTCTCCTTCACTGACTTACATATTTATGACTACGTATTTATCTATTTATTATCAGTGCGCACTTGCAATCCACTGCTGTCCTTATTTATTCTGATGCTCTCACTGACCCGGATCTGGCCAGGGAGAACCTCCCCGTGTTTTTGAAGCACGCCTCCATCGCACCCTGATACAATTCCAACAGGTTCATCCTGAAAAACAATTTCCATCCAGCCCCACAGGGTTCCACGCCTTCCCCCGCTCTATGCCCCTATTTTCCTTCATTCAGGAGAATCCCCATCAGCACATAGACTCATCCAGTCAGTCCCATGATACACATAAAGTATTTTCAAGGCCTGGCACTGTGCCTCATGCCTATGATCCCAGCATTTTGGGAGGCCAAGGCAGGTTGGATCACTTGGCTCAGGAGTTCAAGACCAGCCTTGGCAACATGAAGAAATCCCATCTCTACCAAAAATTTTTTAAAAATTAGCTGGGCATGGTGGTACCTGCCTGTGGTGCCAGCTACTCGGGTCCCAGAGGTGGGAGGATCGCTCGAGCCCAGGAGGCAGAGGTTACAGTGAGCCAAGATCATGCCATTGCACTCCAGCCGGGGGGCAGAGTGAGACCCCATCTCATATAAATAAATAAATAATTTTAAAATGGTTTCAAAATTGCTGTACTCTAACCACCGCAGAAGTCAAGCCTCCTGAGACAAGGTCAGGGTGCTATGCTGTCCCTTCCCCGGCCTGAGGTCGGATGATTCAGTCCTGTGCCCCGCGTTTGTTTTTTCCCTTCAGTGGGTGGCATCATCTAGCTGAAATGCAGTTGGCTTCATTTGTTTCTTTTTGCATTCAGCTTTGGGGGTTTTCCCCATCCTTGATTTTTTATATTATTTCTGTACCCTGCTACCCCCTGTTACAAACTAAGTTGCATCCCCCTGAAAGCCATATGTTGAAGCCCTAACCCCCAGTTCCTAGGAATGTGTAAACCTCATTTAAAAATAGGGTCATTGCAGGTGTAACTAGTTCACAGCCTTCAAGAGCTTGTTGGGGCCAGGCGCGGTGGCTCACACCTGTAATCGCAGCACTTTGGGAGGCCAAGGTGGACGGATCACTTGAGGTCAGGAGACCATCCTGGCCAACATGGTGAAACCCCTTCTCTACTACAAATATAAAAATTAGCCAGGCATGGAGCCACCCACCTATAATCCCAGTTACTCGGGAGGCTGAGGCTGGAGAATCGCTTGAACCCAGGAGAAGGAGGTTGCAGTGAGCTGAGATCGTGCCACTGCACTCCAGCCTGGGCAGCAAGAGCAAAACTCCATCTCAAAAAAAAAAAAAAAAAGCGTCTAGTGTGACAGAGGTACTGATCATTGTGGTATCATTATCTGCTGAAGTCAAGCCATCTGGGATCAGACGCATGAGTGCAGTTCTAATGGCCAGCAGCACCGAGAAGGAGGCCCCTGCCTGGTGACATGTGTGGAGCCAGAATCCCGCGAAGGGCTGAGCCCCTCACACCATTTCTGTCAGTTGTCACTAATAGTGCCTTAGTTCACAGTGCAGTTTCGATGGAATGAAATGGAACGATCGAACAGTACGCCTCTAGTTACATCTTGCACCTATTAGAATTGCTGACAATTCTAATAGGACCCCAACAGGATACTGCCCCCGTCCGGACCACCATTTCCATCACTTTTAAAACACGTTTGCTTTTCCACTTAAAATCTCAGACGGGCTTTGCCCTGCAGTGAGGAAGGCTGAATTGGACCCTGGCCTCCTGAGCGCATGCTGGGACTATGGTGAAATGCATTTTGAAGCAAAGGCAGGATTGTATCAGCTGAGCCCCCTTGCTTCCCTTCTGCTGACTTCACTCGGCCTCCCAGGGCCAGCAGCTGTCACCTTCTCCCTCTTCACCCGCCTGCAGCAACCTGTCCTCAGGGTACTCTTAAGAGGGGCAAGGGCACTTGCCTTTAATTAAAAGATACCCACCTTGCAAGTTCAGTTTAATAAACACTGTGTGATCTCATAGTGTGTGTCCATGAAGACATCTCAAACTCTGTGTGCCCATATTACCTACACTCACACCTGAAATCACACAAATGGGAGAATTCCAAAATCCAAGGCAGGATTCCCTGTCAGGCACAGTGGTCCTGGACACAGGCTGCTTCCACATCTGATGGGGATGCCATGGCTTCAGGTGCTGGGGTCATCCGGGACTCCCTGCTCATCTTCATTCATTAACTCCCAACCTCAAGGTCATATCTGCATCCAGGTGTCAGTGGTAGACCTTCAGGTCTCTACATGTGGGGGACAGAGACGCCAAGACAGCAGGATGGGGAGGCAGGCAGAAAATTAGAAAGACTCCCTGGGGTGTTTCCTTATCCAGCAATTTTGACAGTAATTATTAAAACCAAGGTCTCCATTCGGGGGAGAGGGGGCCTTCAAGTGTATTCTTTTGTTTGTTTGTTTGTGATGGAGTCTCACTCTGCCACCCAGGCTGAAGTGCAGTGGCAAGATCTCAGCTCACTGCTGCCTCCGCCTCCCAGGTTCAAGCAATTCTCCTGCCTCAGCCTCCAGAGTAGCTGGCACTACAGGCATGCACCAGCACCCTCAGCTAATTTTTGTAATTTTAGTAGGGATGGCGTTTTGCCATATTGGCCAAGCCAATCTCAAACTCCTGACCTCAGGTGATCCGCCCACTTTGGCCTCTCTTAAGTGTTGGGACTACAGATGTGACCCACTTTGCCCGGCCCATTTGTATTTATTAAGGGAGGGAAGAGTTCAAATTATCTATAATTCTAAACCAAGCTTTGACCCTCAGGGCCTTGAAAATAGTGTGCTATTGGATGCATTCCCAAATAAGCCACTAAGTGTAATTCCCCCAACCAGAAAAACAATAGACGGATAGATATGTGTTATCTGTGCCCCCGCAGGGGCCCATAACTTCAGAGAAGTCATCTCAGCACGACTTTGTGACCTGCTCACATTCACCCATCAGCAAATCGAATGCATGAATATATGCAAGCGTATCATCAGCTGCGCTTTTAATTTTAGAGGGGCTTCTGCACTGGTTTTACCGTCCCAGCCTCTCCCTAAGTTAGTTACATCAGCACAATTGGAATATGTTATAGGAAAGGAAAGGAAATCTTGGAATCCCAGAATCACTAAGACAAAAGGAAAAGTCACCCTGGGAGCTGCAGCTCCGCAAACCCGCCTCCGATTCTAGTCCTAAAGGAGAGAGCTACAGAGAGAAGGAAACTACACGCCTCCCTCGCTGCTTACCCACAAGGAAACGCCCTGTGGACCCAGGACAGGCAGAATCAAAAGTGCCTCCTCTGCTCACGTGAGGCAAATGCATTACCTGACCGCGTCCTCTGCCCTTGTTTCGGTAAGGCAGACTAAGGTACAAGGGACGATTCCTGCAAATTGTGTGTTCGGTGAAAGTCCAATCAAAACCTCGGAAGAATGCAGCCGTTTGCCTCTTATCTGCCTACGGCCTGGAAGCCCTCTCTCAGCTTCAAGGTGTTCAGCCTTTCCAGACTGAACCAATGTGCACCTCACATATATGGATTGATGCCTCATGGCCCCCTAAGATGTGTAAAACCAAACGGGCACATGTCAGGGCCTCCTGAGGTGGTGTCACCTGTGCGTCCTTAACTTTGGCAAAATAAACTTCCTAAGTTGATTAAGACCTGTCTCAGATACTTTTGGGTTCACGATTAAATCAGGCCACACACACCTGCCTAGGCTCCGATGCGAGGACAGGGAAGGCGTATTCCGCTCCCATGGCTGCTGTCACAAATCACCACAAACATACTGGTTAGAACAACACATTTGCCACCTTCTGGGGGAAAGTCCTAGAGCCCAGACGTCTGCACCGCATCTTACAGGGACACAGTAAGGTTTTGTCAGGGCTGCTTCCTCCCAGGGGCTCTGGACAGAATCTGTTTCTGTGCCTCCTCCAACTTCTCAGCCTCCCACTCTGTGGCTGGCAGCCCCTTCCCCCATCTGCAAAGTGTCTCCCTCCCATCTGCCCCCCCATCCTCGGCCTGCCCACCCGCACCTGTCCTCCTCCCTCCCACCAGCACCCTGTCCTCGTCCCTCCCACCTGCCCCCACAGTCCTCATCCCTCCCACCTGCCCCCCCATCCTCATGCCTCCCACCTGCACCCCATCCTTGCAGCTCCCTTTTCTGGTTCTGAACCTTCTGCCTCCCTTGTAGGGACCCTGTGACGACCCTGAGCCCGCCTGGATGAGCCGGGACAGCCTCCCCATCGAGATCCTCAACTGGGTCCCATCCACAAAGGCCCTTTTGCCATGAAAGGTCACATCATGAGAGGTTTCCAGCACTAGAACCGGGACTTCTTTGGTGGATTATTATTCCACCAACCACAGGAGGTCATGTGGCTACCCTTGCCTTGTGAAACCAGAGTTAGACATCAGTTTTCCTAACTTTTTCTGGGGTTCCGTGCTTATACGCCTCTCCTGGAAAATACATAAAATCAGTGCATCTATCCACATAGGCCAAGGTATCTGCCGTCACAAAGAACACAAAACCATCAGTGACATGTTGCTCTGTCGCCAGACTGGTGCCATCTCAGCTCACTGCAACCTCCACCTCCCAGGTTGAAGCAATTCTCCTGCCTCGGCCTCCTGGGTAGCTGGGACTACAGGCGCCCACCACAACGCCCAATTAATTTTTGTATTTTTAGTAGAGACGGGGTTTCACCATGTTGGCCAGGATGGTCTTGATCTCTTGACCTTGTGATCCTCCCAGCTTAGCCTCCCAAAGCGCTGGGATTACAGGCGTGAGCCACTGCACCTGGCCAGTTCATTTCTCACTCATGCCAGGTCGGCTGTGCCCCCCAGGGCCACTGTCCACCTCAAGTGGCTGAGGAATGAGGCGCCAACCAGATCAACACACCCTCCAAGATCTCCACGGTGGGGAAAGGAGGCTGGAGCTTTGAGAGCCAGCAGTTAAACACTTCACGTTTCATGGCCAAAGCAAGTCACTTGGCGCTTCTAAATTAAACAGGCCTAGAGGCGAACTCTCCCCTGTGAGCGGAAGTGGGAGAGACGCAGGTAGAAGACTTTTCGGTGAATGATGAAATAACCTACCAGGCTTAGTCCTGAAGGCCTGACTTGGACAATGGCTCAGATCACAAGTCAGGCACTGTGCAGGCAACAGCGACAACAGAGAATGTGGGGAGGGATGACATGGGGAGAAATGCCGGATATAGGATTCACCTGAAGTTAAATAAATAAATTTGAAAGGAGTTTGGAAAGCTGAACAAAGCTCACAAAGGAAATACGATGGAAGCTTTAGTTTCTTTTGCTAGCAAATGGGGCTGCTCTAAAAAGTCACAAGCCCGTCTGTCTTCTGTTATCTCCCAAATGAGCAAATACACAGGCGCCCTTGGGCGTGGCTCGCAAGGCACCTGGACTTACCCCGTTCTTGGTGACGTCTGAGAGCCGGACGGGCCCAGTTCATCCTGGAAATGGTCAAACTCTGGGAAATCAAGGCCAGCCAGCAGCCCTGAAGCTCCTTGGAGGACAGCTGCCCGGGCCCCTTCCAGGTATCTTTAGAATTGTTAGATGTTTTAATGAGGGAGGGAGATTCAGAGGTAGGAGCCTGACCCTTTTAACCAGCCAGGCACCTCTCATTCTTTATTCTCTTCCATTGAGTCCCGATATTGAAAGATAATCCACCAAAAAACACTGTATTTAAAAGATTAGCACGTGGCCCCATGTTCTGCTCATCAAAGGGACATGATGGGTCAGCAGTGCCTTTAATCAGTGCGGCGACACAGAGCTGTCTTCCTGCACCCATGCAGCCACTTTGCAGTCCTGTGAAGCCACTGGAACAGTAACTCGACAGTCTCAGAGCCCCAGGTTCGCGGCAAGCTCATGTCATGTCACCACGGAAGCCACATATCCGTTTATTCTTTAATCCTCAAGATGACTCTCTGGGGTGGGTACTATGACTGTCTCCATTTCACAGAGGATGAAATAGAGGTCAGGAAAGATTTCCTTACCCAAAATGACTGCCACGGGTAGAACTATGTCCCACCAGAAAAAGATATGTTGAAGTCCCAACTCCCAGTGCCTGAGAATGCGGCCATATTGGAACCCAGGGTTATTGCAGGTGTTCCTAGTTAAGAGAAAGTCATTGCAGGTGTCACTAGTTAAGAGAAAGTCATTGCAGGTGTCACTAGTTAAGAGAAAGTCATTGCAGGTGTCACTAGTTAAGAGAAAGTCATTGCAGGTGTCACTAGTTAAGATGAAGCAATTGGAGGTGTCCCTAGTTAAGCGAAGGTCATTGCAGATGTCCCTAGTTAAGATGAGGTCATTGCAGATGTCATTAGTTAAGACAAGGTCATCCTGGCCTAGGTGGGCCCTATCTGCACCGTGACTGGTGTCCCTTTAAGAAGATGGCCGCAGGGAGACAGAGACACGCAAGGGAGATGCCAAGGGACCATGATGAGGACAGGGATGGGAGTGACGCAGCTGTGGGCCCAGGAAGGCCACACTTTCCCGGCAAAGCACCAGGAGCTGGGGATACAGGAAGGATCGCCCTTGAAAATAAATCCTTGGATTTTTTTACCCTAAAGCTCAGCTCCACCTCCTCCCACCCCTTCCATCTTCTAATGTTGACAAGTTTGCTTATAGAAAATAAAATCATTTCAGGGTTTTAATCAAAAGACTATAGAATTTACTTTCTATTTTAGGAAAGCGAAGTCTCACCTTATTGGTTGATCCCTGCTGAGAAGGGGGCAGAGCCCTGCGACACCTTGATTTCAGACTTCTGGCCCTCAGAACTGGAATAGAAAGAATTCTGGTTACTCTAAGGCCCCCAGATTGTGATCATTTATTATGAAAGTCCCAGGAGACTGATGACCCGCCAGTAAAGGGCAGAGCCAGGGTTGGACCCAGGCCCCACCGACGCACTGACCATCCAACAGAAGACCAGCCCAGAGAGAAAGTGAGCTGGCCACAGTTAGGACCCAGGCTGGGATGGAGCCAAGATCAGCCGGGGTGTGCGGCTCATCCACTCCGGCTCTTGCCACCCTGCTGTGACCTCCAGAGCCACCTTCACCCCTCCCCAAGAGCGGCTCCCACAAACAGGAAGGAGATATGGTCTGTAAACAGGACAGTTGCAAGACAGAGAGTTATCAATTATTCCTGGACCTGACATCAGTGGTACTCAGAGTCATGCCACCCTACCTTGGTTATTTCCTGTGGAATAAAACCCAGCGATTGTTCCTAAGCCCTCTGCTCTTAACTGCTCTGAAGGTTACAGGTCATCTTGGGGAAGAGGCTCATACCCACGCAGGAAGGCAGGATCCACCCCACCTCCCACCAGAGCCGGTTGGCTGGAGATATCGCTCACAAATGAACCCAGACAGAAGCAGCCCCCGGAGCTCCTGCGTGAGAGAGGAGGACAGAGAGGGAGGGGAAGCTCCAAGAGGATATGCATCCTGGGCTCTCAGAGCAAAGGCTGCTCTGTGCCCTGGGCTGGCGTTAGGGAAAACAAGGCCTCCACCTCTCCTGAAGCTGCCCTGCAGACTTAACCTACGGTTTTCTAGAATCCAGAGTATCTTGAAGTCTCACGGGAGGAGCCAGATTCTCAGGGAGACAAAACACTTGGATAAACGAAGCTGCAAACCTCAGCCCTGCCATCTCTTGCCCAGGAACACAGCAGATCCCCAGGCGTCTGTAGAAATGGATATCAAAACACTTTCTGCACAGGGTTGCATGGAAAAACAAATGGAAAAATGGATCTGGAAGCAGAGGCGGGCATGGGACTCTCAGGCCACGAGCTGGAACTCGGTGGTTAGAGCAGATCTGAGCCAAGGAGTCCCAGAAAGCTGAGAGGAAGGGAAAGGATGGGAAGGAGAAAATAGTCATTGAGCCTGGGGGGGATATCAGTGCTCTATGGCGGGCAGAAGCATCAGGGATCACCACGGAGCGAGCGCCCAGCCCACCTCTGGTTCTTTCTCAGCTTGGCCAAGCCCAATGAGACCACCCCTAGACTGGCCCATCCGGAGCAGGGCTGAGCCCCTTGGGCTTGGGGAGGGCGGCCCCGAAGCTGGCAGATGGCGCAGGTGTTGCTCTGCTTGCTGGTGTTTTCCCTGCATCCTTTTCCTGAACCTTCCTTATAGCCTTGGGAGACTCTCTATGGGTTGAATTGTGTCCCCCAAAACAGTAACAAAAAAGACTGTTCCTTATTTGGAAAGAGTCCAGTTACGATGAGATTATTCCGGTGGGTCTAATCCAACAGGACTGGTGTCCTTGCTAGAAGAGAATGCAGTGACACGGGGAAGACAGCCACGTGGAGACAGAGGCGAGCCTGGAGTGTTGCAGCCACGGGCCAAGGACTGCCAGGAAGTGCCAGCAGATGGCAGACGCTGGAGAGCAGCTGACATGGCCAGTCCCTCACAGTCTGCAGAGGGAATCACCCTACAAAGGACACCTGATCTTGGGTGTCCAGGCTCCCTGTCTGTGAGACCATTAGTTTCTGTTGTTGGAGCCGCCCAGCCTGCAGGGCTGTGTACGGTGCCTGGGCTCACCAGTGCAGGCGCCCATTGTCATCCGCCCTGCAGCCACAGGAGGTTAACATGCCCCAGGATGCACGGCTCTCAGCGGCAGAGCCAGCAGAACGCCGAGCCTGAACTGCTCCGCCAGCCCTCCCGCCTCTGGGTCTGCAGGAAACACCCTGGGTTCGTTTCCTGGGGCCGTCAGAACATCCCACAAACCAGTGGCTTAAACCATAGACATTTATTCTACTGGAGAGCTGCAGACCAGATGTCCAAAATCAAGGTGTGACCGAGGCCGTGCTCTCTCCAGAGGCTCTAGGGGAGGATCCTCGCTGCCTCTCCTGGAGTCTGGTGGCTCCTGGGGCACCCTGGCTTGTGGCCACATCACCCCAGCCTCTGCTGCTGTCTTCTCTGACCAGTTTCTGGAATGTGATGAGGACACTTGGGCCACTTTCCTAGGGCTGCAGGGACAATGTGCCAAAAAGCAGCGTGACTTTAAACAAGATTGAGGAGTGGGCGGGGCCGGTTCCTTCTGGGGCTGTGAGCATCTGCCCAGGCCTGTCTCACAGCCCCGGGGAGCCTCAGGGGTTCTTTGGCTTAAAGGTGCCATCTTCTTCCTGCGCCCCAAGCCATCTTCCCGCTGTGTGGGCCTCCAAGTCCAAAATTCCCCTTTGTGTAGGGACACCGGTCCTATTGGACTAGGCCCACCCTAACAACCTTGTTTAACTGGATTACCTCCTGAAGGATCTCACTTACAAATAAGCTTCCCTTCTGCGGTGCTGGGGGTTAGGACTGCAAAGCATCTTTTTTGGAGGATGGAGGTTCTACCCAGAACACTTATGATTGGATTCCAGGTTCCTGCTGATGATCTAGAATTAGTATCCAGATAAGAATTTCATCTCAACATTCTTAATTCCATCTGCAAAGACCCTTTTCCAAAGTCACTTCCATTCACAGGTTCTAGGGGTTAGGAGGGAGACATAACTTTCTGGGGGTCACCATCTATTCTCCAGGATATCTTCTCTCCACGGGCCCCTTCCCACCCCCCAGGGCTTTCCAGATGCCACCTTCCTGCCAGCTGGAGGGTACTGGACAATCTCCCTGTCCCTGCCTGTGGCTTTGGGATTTGCAGCCACACTTCTCAGTCTGAGGCTCACTGCAATCACTGGGGTCACCGGGGTTCTTTCAAGCAATGCTGCAGGCAGATTTGGGTTTAGTGGGCCGGGGCAGGGTCTGGGCATGGGGACATTCCAAAGCCCCTGGGCGATTCTAACGTCCCTCCACACGGTTTACAGGACCACTGGGGGACCCACCATGACACCTGAGGATTTGCAGAGAAAGCCTGAGGGGCTGGACAAAGAAGGTCACAGGAACCTCTGCTCCAAGTAAGGAAACCAAGGCTCAGGATGAAGGTTCTCTAGAACCACGTGCTGGCAGCAGACACGGACTTAAGACCCCCGCCTCCTGAGTCTCCCCACTGGGAAAGAGCCCGCACTGTCCCACCACCCACCACCTCCTCTTCTCCAAGCCCACCTCCAGGCCCCAGCCCTCTACATTCATGCAAAACTTTGTGGGCCTGGGTGGGAAGCATGAAAGTCTTTCACTGTGAAAGGCAGAGATGAGGGCAGCAGAGGTGGGGGCCAGGGAAGGCCTGAGCAGGGGGAGGGGAGGCAGGTGGAGGTGGAGGGGCAGATGG
>NW_016107460.1:6140345-6182985 GCF_001604975.1 Cebus imitator | reverse complement strand
GGGAGGGGGAGGTGGAGAGAGGGAGGGGGAGGCGAGGCAGTGGATGAGAGCAGGGGCCAAAGGGATGAGAGCCTTCATCTGGTTGGAGGTGTCGCCAGCATCATGTTCTGGGAGGTTGGACGCTTCCTCTGGGCCAGGCCTCAGGTGCGAAGGAGCAGGTGAGCCCTGGGTCTGTCTCCAGCCCATCAGCAGCTAGTGGGCAGGCGCTGCCTTGCTCCAGGGAGACCACCTTCCCTGGGGCCCTTGCATCCAGGTCCCTCGTGAACACAATGTGTCTTTCACAGCACACAATGACAGCAGCCACCTCGTCTCACAGTCCCAGGTGAGCCGCTGCTGCCTCCGTGGGCCTCTCCCGTTTGCAGCGATGCGGGGGGAGGTGTTTCTGGATCCGTGGTTAAGATGCAAGGCGGCGGCTGCACAGGACGGCTGTTCATTCTGGCACCGCTGCCGCATTCCCAAACAAACTTCCCTGACAGCCATGTGCTGGGGGCATGAAGTGGTGCTGCGGGTAAAGTCGTGTTCCCCAAAAGAGGTATGGAAGCCCCAGCCCCTGAGAATGTGACCTTCTGTGGAAGGAGGGGTTTTGCAGATGTCATCTAATTGAAATGAGGCCATTCCAGATTAGGAAGGGCTCTCAGTCCAATGCCCCGTGTCCCTGTAAGAAGAGAAAACACAGACACACACAGGGAGAAGACGGCCACGTGACGATGAGGCAGAAGCAGCAGGATGCCTCAAGGACCACTGGAAGCCCACAGCAGCTGAAAAAGGCCAGGAGGGGTTCTTCCCCGGAGCCAGGAGACAGAACGCCGGGCTGCCGACGCCACGTGTTCAGACTGGCATCCGCCAGATCTGCGAGAAGGGAAGCCCCCAGTCCATGGCAGTTTTTCACAGCAGCTGCAGGAGACTCACGCAGACCCGGAAGCAAACCCGTAGGTCGTCACTTTCAAGCTGTGTGATGCTGGATAGCTCCTCCAGTGCTCTGAGCTCCCATCTCCTCCTCTGCACAGGGACCATAGTTCTGGAGTCCCCCTGTTTGCAGATGCGAAGATGGGCTGGGTGGGGCCTCAGCACAGGGCCGCCACACAGCAGTGTCCCGTAAATGCAGCCACTGTTCATATTTCTTCTTTTTAAAAATAGAGACGGGGTCTCACTCCGTTGCCAGGCTGGCATGCCGTGGTGTGATCACGGCTCACCGCAGCCTCAAGCCCCTGGCTCAGGCAATCCTCCCACTTGAGCCTCCCACGTAGCTGGGGCTAAGGTTCTTTTTCTTCTTGGTAGAGATGAGGTCTCATTATGTTGCCCAGGCTGGTCTCGAACCTCTGGGCTCAAGCAAGCCTCCCTCCTTGGCCTCCCAAAGTGCTGAGATTTCAGGCGTCAACCAGCACACCTGGCTCCAACTGCTATTTTTTCTGACTTGATTCTTCGAAGTCTTTTCTTGAAAGAAAAAAAGACTGATTCTTTTCCAGTGTCAGTTGTCTGTGTCTTGAGATTCTCCCTCCCCTCATTTAAAAAAGCAAAACTAGTTTTTCACGGGAGTGAAGCTACCAAGCGAACTACCTGTGGTTGCCTCGGGACCCAGAGGCCCAGAACCCTCGGCGTGTCTGAGTAGCCTCAACTCCTTCCCAGTCACGCTTGACCATCTGCTGATCAGTCTGACCGTCCACAAGACCGACTGGGAAAAAGAATCTGGAACTTGCAAGGTATCCAAGCCCGACGTGGTGGCTCCTGCTGTAATCCCGATACTTTTGGGGGCCAAGGGTGGTGGATTGATCATTTGAGCCCAAGAGTTCAAGATCAGCCTAGACAATAGAGTGAGACCTTGTCTCTACAAAAAAAGAATCAAAACTTAGCTGGGAGTGAATGCCTGTAGTCCCAGCTACTCGAGAGGCTGCGGCAGGAAGATCGCGTGAGCCCAGGAGGTTGAGGCTGCAGTGAGCTGTTACTGTACCAGTACATCAGCCTGGGGGGTGGAGTGAGTCTGAGTGACGGTGTCTGAATAAAAAGAAGGAGAAAGGAGGAGGAGGAGGAGGAGGAGGAGGAGGAGGAGGAGGAGGAGGAGGAGGAAAGGAAAAGAGGGAAGGAAGGAAGGAAGGAAGGAAGGAAGGAGGGAGGGAGGGAGGGAGGGAGGGAAGGAGAAAGGAAGGGAAGGAAGGGAAGGAGGGAGGGAAGGAGGGAGGGAGGGAGGGAGGGAGGGTGGGAGGGAGGGAGGGAAAGGAAGGGAAGGAAGAAAGAAATGAAGAAAGGAAAGGAAAAGAAAGAAGAAAGAAATCCAAAGATCACCTTCCCTAAGTGGCACAGAAAGGACAACCTTAACACAAAACGGCCCCTGGTGGTCATCATGGAGGAAGAGCATCCAGGGCAGTTTAACCAGCTCCAGAGAAATGTCCCGCGTGGGTGCAAATGGCAGGAATGTGTGATTCGAGGGGCAGAGCCAGGGCTGCGTGTCCTGATAAATGGCAGGACGGTCCCACCCGAAGGTCCACGAGGCCTGCTCGGCATTTCTGAGATCCATTTGCTGGAGATGATCAGAGCACAGTAGTTTCTGTGGATGCTGAATTCCGTCCCTGACCCCCACCCAAGTGTCTCCTCTCTAATTCCCATTTCGAATAGCAGAGAGTGACAGAAACAGGCATGAACTTTAAGTGGCATTCATCAGCAACTGGGCGTTCTGAATTACATTACTGCAGCCGAGAAGTATGCAAATGCATGCTATTTCCACTGCTGAGCCTTCTCATTATGCCTTCTGAGCACCAGGAGCCCAGCAATGAGGGGAGGAAATTCTCCGGAACGCAGCTTTCTATAAACACGGGGGCTTGTAATTAGCATGAGATGTGGCCCCCTCCACGTGTACCTTGCCTTTGATTTGGCATTTCCAAACAATCACTGGGAGAAAAACATCCAGCAATTGGCTAAGAAGATAAAAGCTCTTGCCTCTGAAGAATAAACCAGCCAAGCATGGGGAGGGGACCCAATTCGGACAGCTTCAGGGGGCTGTGAGGCCTGGTCTCCAGTCGGCCTGGGCTGCCCCACCCACCCCTGGTCAAAGATCAGGGGAACGTCTCCGGCTGAAAGAATCGCCATCGAAGATAACACCATGAAAGACACCAGTGAAGTTACAGTCAGAAGACAGTCAACAAAATCACACAGCCACATGAGGTGCCCACCAGAAGCAGAGACCCCACAGCGGAAACTGCCTGGTGATCAACAGGGCGATGCTTCGGGTTCAGTGTGTCGTGTCAGTTTGCTAAGCCTGTTGTAAGAAACAAGGGGCTTAACCAATGTGACTTCATAGTCTCGCGGTCCTGGAATGCAGAAGTCAGAGATCAAGGCCTGGGCAGGGCCATGCCCCCTGATAGGCTGTGGCTGTGTCCCCACCCAAGTCTCATCTTGAACTGTAGCTCCCATAATTCCCCTGTGTTGTGGGAGGGACCCGGTGTCCCTCATACTGTTCTCATGGCAGTGAGTAAATCTCACAAGACCTGAGACTTATAAGGGGAAGCCCCTTTCACTGGGTTCTCATTCTCTCTCTGGTCTGCCGCCATGTAAGATGTGCCTTTCACCTTCCACCATGATTGTGAGGCCTCCCCAGCCGCAGGGAACTGTGAGTCTGTGAAACCTCTTTTACTTGATAAATCACCCCATCTCGGGTACAGGCAGGTCTTTATCAGCAGCGTGAAAACGGGCTACACACCCCGACTTCTGACAGCTTCCTGGCCTGTGGCAGCAACCCTCTAATCTTCACATGCTATTCTCCCTGTGTGGGCATCTGTCCAAATTTCCCCTTTGTATCAGAACCCCAGTCATTAGGGGTGAAGGCTCCCTTTCTCCAGCAGGACCGCATCCTAACTAAAGACACCTGCAGCAACCCTACTTCCAAATAAGGTCATGTCTGACACTCAGGCTCAGGACTTCAGCACAGGAAGTTGAGGTGAGGAGGCACAATTCAACCCTCACATACGTGGAGGAATGGTTGGGCTTTTTTTAAATTTCACCCCACAATCTACACAATGCCCCAGGAGAAAGGCCATTCTCTTTACCCACCCCCAGTAATCTGCACATCCCAAGGGTCAGTGGTTGGTCTATGCAAAACTGGTTGATCCAGGCTGCTGGACTGGATCAACCAGTCAATCAAACTCTCGTGAATCCATTCCAAAACTCGGACCTGCACCAGGCTGAGGTGGAACAGAAGGAGGGTAAGGCAGGTGAGGAGGCTCCTTGCTCTTAAGGAGGCTCTAGTCTCAGGGCCGTGGGAGTGCAGGGTGAGCTCTTACTCAGCCCCAAGAGCTAGCGCCTCCTTAAATTTAGCACGGAGGAACCACCTGCTTGATCTGACTGAGGCAAGCAGCTAAGGGACCCGAAGCAGCCCGGCCTCTGTCTTTCTTTTTTTTTCCCATTTATTTATTTTATTGCATTTTAGGTTTTGTGGTACATGTGAAGAACATGCAAGATTGTTGCACAGGTACACACGTGGCAGTGTGATTTGCTGTCTTCCTCCCCATCACCTATGCCTAAAATCTGCATGGAACCCAAAGCTGAATCTCAGTCGAAAGTAAACAAAGCAAACCTGGGATTCAGTTCTGGAAGATGGCTCACACGGCCCTACACCATGAGAAACCGAATAACAAAATTGCTAAGGTGTAAGGCCAAATAAAGGCCCTTGAATATTATGGGACTATTTCATTTCTTTCTAATTTGTTGCAAGCCACCCCTGGCAAAGGGATCACAAAGCTTTTCTCCTCTCCTGTGAAGGCTTTAATTTAAACCAACCCTAAAAAGACCCGAGGCAAAGAGGAAAGCTATGGAGTGAGCAAAAGTTACTTTCCATGTATAATTGGAGAAAATTGAATGGGTCTTGTTCGTGGAGCCCTTTATTGAAAAGTTTTCCCCAGAAACTTCTGGCAAACAAGCTTCAGTGACAGTCGACTTCTAAGTGCCAGAATGCCCGTGTCCCTGGAGTCAGCTTAACGTGGCAAATAAAAACGTTTGCAAGACCGTTATTTCTTTTCTCCTTTATTTTATATAAAGCAACAGCATTGATTTAGGGAAAGAACGATAAAGCTCCCTTTAGTTTCCAGCAACTCTTCTTTTTAATCACGGGAAAGAAAACAAGAAGGAAAGCCCTGCATTGCCATAACAGAGGAATCAATAGAAGATTTGCGGTGTAGAGGATTTGTCTGCAGTCAGACCTGATGGCAAGTTAACTGTGTTTACCAGGCAGCCGCAGGACAAACACTGCCCAGCCAGGGTGCTCGCGGAAAACCACCTCCGCTAAAAAGGCAGGCAGAAATCGGGGGCAAGTCTGGAAAATGCCAGTCTCAGCAAGCTCCATACCATGCCAGGCCCACATGCATCCTAGCCCCGGCAGGATCTTGCCATTAAAATAGTCAAAGTGACACAGAAATCCATACAAAGGGACACGTAGCAACTGAACAACAGCCCGGAACACCTTCCTGCAGCAGAGACACAGGCAAAGCCTCAAAATGACAAAGCTGGAAGGGGCCAGAGACTTCCAAGTCTACACCATTTGCTTGACAAGCAGAGAAGAGAGGGGAGCTCACAGGGCAGGGCCTCAGGTGGGCACCGACTCGGCCGTCTTGCCTGGCACGAGGCTGTATTTTGTTGGGATCTAAAGCAGTATAAGGACTTGTCCCACCTGTGAAGGTTTGTACTGAGTGTCAGCTTGGTTGGATTGAAGCAGGTAAAGTGTTGTTCCTGGGTGTGTCTGTGAGGGCGTTGTCAAGGGAGGTGAATAGGTGAGTCAGTGGACTGGGACAGGCACAGCCACCCTCCACCTGGGGGGGCACCATCTAATCAGCTGCCGGGAGGCTAGAATAAAGCAGGTAGGAGAACGTGGAAGGACGTGACCTGCCGAGTCTTCCGGCCTCCATCTTTCTCCCACGCTGGATGCCTCCTGCCCTCGGACATCGGGCCCCAAGTCCTTCAGCTTTTGGACTCTTGGACTCACACCAGGGGTTTGCCAGGGGCTCCTGGGCCTTCGGCCACAGAGCGAAGGCTGCCCTGTCGGCTTCCCACTTCTTAGGTTTTGGGACTCCGACCGGCTTCCCTGCTCCTCAGTTTGCAGATGGTCTATTGTGGGACTTCACCTTGCGATCCTGTGAGTCAGTCTCCTAATAAACTCCCCTTCATATATGTATCTAACGTATTAGTTCTGTTCCTTTAGGAAACCATGACTAATACACCACACATGAGGAATTTGGGGTTCAGTGGGGAGGAATCACGTACCCTGCTATCTACTGTGAAAGACAGTATACTGGCGTTTGCAAATGCCATGGAAAACAAGGTTAGGGGAAGGATTTTGTGGTGGGCTTCAGAAGAGAGTGAGACGTTCAAATGGCCCTCCAGACAGAAAGGACAGGAAGGCAGAGGGGTCTGGGGAGGCACAGCCAAGGTTTGCAGAAGGCAGAGCATGGGTTCACTCAATTAGAATTTCTTAAGCAACGACTACAGCAAAGAGAGAAAAACATGCCCCAGACAGTCCCTGACTCCCAGCACCCCGTGGCCTATCCACTGGAGGAGACAGTCAAATAAACAGCCAGCCACAACACTCACGGTGGTCCCAGTATCTAAGACGAGGCTTGGCACCCGCGGGTCTCTGTATTTGTGGAGTAACAGATAATCCAGTCATAAGGCCCCTGATTCAGAGGCTGTGTGTCGAGGAATAGGTGGCATTTAGTTAACCATGAGTTCTGTCGCTAGAGGTGCAATAAACAATGTGAATTCAGGGGAGAAGGGGCTTCACGTGCGGTTGGCAGGTCATCGGGGGCCTAGTGAAGGATGGATGCGGGGGAGGTGGAGATGGATTGGGGCTCACAGGAGCAGCGTCTGAAAATGGAAAACTGAAATGAGTTTAGGACCGTGAACAGACCCATCAGGTGAGGCCAAGGACTCACGCAGGGACATTGGGGATGACGTGGCCAACCTGATAGTGCAGAGGCTCCTGGGAGCCACCACGGAGAGCTTTTACATCATCCCCGTGGAAGTTGCCAGCCCCTGAAGCATCCTATGGGTACTACCACCTAGCCCCAAGTACTGACTCCAAAACATGGTCAACCTAGACCACTGGTTCTCAACCAAAGGCCATTTTGCCCCCACCTCTCCTGGAGACACTTTTGGTTGTAACAATGTGGGGGTGGATACTCGAATCTTGGGGGAAGGGGCCAGAGATGCTGCTAACCTCCCTACAGTGAATAAACCCCCTGTAGTGTGAAATCTGAAAGTTCATGTATAGCCTCGGCGGCTCTGAGCCTCAGGGACCTCACTGAATTCCCAGCTCTTACCAGCTGTGTCCTGACCCCACAGGAAAGGCCCCCACCTGGCCTTTTCCTTTATCAGCAAGACCAGCGGCCTCCCACCTGGTCCTCAGTCTGCTCCTCCCTGTCAGCCCACAAAATTATTCAAAAAGGATTGGGATTACAGCTGTGAGCCACTGCACCAGCCTGGTGCCGAGGCAGGCAGATCACTTGAGCCCAGGAGTTTGAGACCAGCCTAGGCAACATAGTGAGACTCCATCTCTACAAAAAAAAAAAGTAAAAACTAGCCCGGCATGGTGGCACATGCCTATAGTCCCAGCTAGTCAGAAGGTGGAGGTGGGAGGATCTCTTGAGCCCAGGAGTTCAAGGTTGAAGGGAAACATGTTCACTCCGCTGCTCTCCAGCCTTGGTGGTAGAGTGAAACCCTGTCTCAGAAAATGAAAACAAAAAGCAAATTATTCAAACAAGCCTATCCCATCCTCCCAAGTGACCAGAGCCACCCACCACCCTCTTGTCCCTTGCAAAGTCTGCCCCTCCCACAGCCCCACCAGCTCCCTCTGCTCCTAAGTGCATGGTCCCTGCACGGCCCCGGGCGGTGAGCACATTAGACTAATAATGCTGTGGATCCTCTTAAGCTTCCTGAAAGAGATGAGCCCCTCATCGACTCCCAGTGACAGGGGTTGCAGGTCAAGCCATCTGGCACTACTTAGGGTGGAGGATCCCTCCTGCACCAACAGGGTAAGTAAGGTGAACAGAGCACGCCGCCTCCAACACAGACTGTCCGTGGCCAGCATGGACAATGTGAGCCAGGCACTGTATGAGCTGTCAGAGGGCTCCTGGGCTTAACATCTCCCTCCTTGCCATGTTCTCTGGGTCTGACACCTCTTCACCAACCACTCACTTATTAGGGTTTCTCCTTTGGGCCTCTTGAAAAACTATTTAAATTTCCAGGATGTATGAAATGTTAAGCAGAAACCTGTCTTCCAAGAGGAGGGACTGTGGCACCGAGGACACTGGGTACATGCCAGCATTGAGGACGTGTGTCAGAAATGCAAAGACGTGGGTAACAGGGAAGCCTGGGGATCCTGACTGCTGACTGCAAAAAAGACGGCTCATTTGCTGAAAGACTTGCATAATCATGCCAACTGCTTAGCAGCAGATCCGCCTCTCCTGCTGCTGCTGAGGCCGAATGACACTGCTGGAAGGGCAAGAGGGACAGGAGAGGGTGTGTTCTGAAGCCCCCAACACAGAGCAGGTCGTGCACCACCTGCTGAGAGGAGCCCTCGCCTATCACTCCACTGGAGGCTCTGCCCCCTCCATCAGTCTGGACCACAACACTCTGCTTATTTCCTTCATGCATCTCTAGCTGAAATTATCTTCTCTATGCATTGGTCCAGTTGTTTATCATCTGTCTCCTCCAAGATCACACCAGCTTCCTGGGGACCTGGACTGCCAATGATCTGGTTTCTGTCCTTGCAGGACACGCTTGGCTGATCTCAATCCCGAAAATGTCCATGAAAACCCCTCTGAATTCAGAGTCACCTCTGTGACATAACGTGGAGGTGAGCACAGGAAGCCACGGAGCTTCCTGAAAGAGATGAGCCCCTCGTAGACTCCAGATGACTGGCAGAAGTTACGTGCCCTAGCAGCGTCCCAGCTCCTGGTGTCTACACTTCTGTGGCGTCCCCTCCACTGGAGTGTGGAAGAGACCTGTGTTTTGCTTCTAACTAGTAGAATGCAGGAAAGGTGATGATTAGATTATAAAATACAGTGACGTTGGTGAGGACACAGAGAAAAGGGAATGCTCACCACTGTTGATGGGAATGCAAATTAGTTCAACCTCCATGGAAAACACTGTGGAGATGTCTCAAAGAAATAAAAATAGAACCTTCATTGAATCCAGCAATCCCACTACTGGGTATCTTATCCGAAGGAAAAGAAATCATTATATCAAAAACACACCTGCACTCATATGTTGCAAAAGCAAAGATGTGGACTCAACCTAAATGTCTGTCAATGGATGAAGGGTTACAGAAAATGTGGTGTATATACATAGTGGATTACTATCCAGTTATAAAAAAGAATGAAATCACGTCTTTCGCAGCAACATGGATGGAAGTGGAGGCCATTATCTTAAGATAAACAACTCAGAAACAAACAAATATCACATGTTCTCACTTACAAATGGAAGATAAATAATGTGCTCCCATTTATAAGTGAGAACACGGACATAGAATGTGGAATGATAGGTAATAGAATCTCCGAAGTGTGAGGGGATGGGAAGAGGACAGATGATGAGAAATTACTTTACAGGTACAGTGTACATTATTAGGATAATGAGATAATGAGAAATTACTCAATGAGTACAATATGCATTATTAGGATGACAGATACTCCACAAGCCCTGACTTCACCACTACACAATCCATACATGTAAAAAAAATTACACCTATATACCCATACATTTATATAAATATAAAAATAATGCTTAAAACAATAAAATACTCAGTAGACTGGTGCCAGAGATTCTTCTGGCTGGCTTGATACCTTAAGCAGCCCTGTGGAAGGTGCCCACCTGGCAAGGAACTGTGGGCATCCTCTAGAACCTGAAAGCAGCCTCCAGCCAACAGCCAGCAAAATGCTGGGCCCTCAGCCCCACCTGCCCACAACCTGAGAGAGCTGGGAACAGATCTCTCTCCAGTTGAACCTCCAGATGAGAACACAGCCCAGCCAATAATTTAAATGCACCCTTGTGTGAGATCTGAGCAAAAGACCCAGCCAAGCTGTGCCCAAACTTTCCATCAGCTGTGATGGAAATTTAAAATCTTTGGAGCAAAGGGTGGATTCTGTGAATACTGACAAGGAGGCATAGCTTGAGGAAACAGTTTCTATCAGTGGCTCTTCAAATTCCCATGCTTTCATTTACCTCACAGATATTTGGCACTGAGGCTGGCAATGGAGATACAATGATGGATGAGGCAGACGTGCCCTCCTGTTGTGAAAATTACAATCCAAGGGTCCTCATTTAAGGAACTAAAGGGGCTGGCATCTTCCAATTTCCAAGGCTGGGCTTCATCCAGGTCTGATATCTGGTTCCTTGATGTTGTGTAGATAAACACAATGGTGTGGCTGAACTTTTCACCTTGTGCACAGAGCCTAATGCCACGCTCCCTGTACTTTACGCAATCTGACATATTTCTGGAAAATACATATGCATGCACTTACACCGCTCCCAAACAAAACATTGTTAAGCACAAAAACCAGTTTAAAATGAGTATCAAATGCTGCTTGAAAGAATAAAAGAAGCAAAGAAAAATACTGTATGCAGGGAAGAGAGGGTCTCACACAAGACCACCATCAACCAACTTGCTGGCTGGACTGGGCTGTGTTTCCATCTGGAGGCTCAACTGGGGAAGGATCTGCTTCTGCATGCCCTCAGGTTGTCAGCAGAATTTATTTTCTTGTCACTGCAGGACTGAGGGCCTGGATTTTTCCTGGCTGGAGGCTGGGAGCTGCCCTCAGTTCAGCCTTGGATAGTGCTCAGGAGTTCTCTGCCGAGATTTAAAGCCTTACCCAATAGTGGCTACCTTTAAGAACTTCAGCTAACTTATGTCACCTCTTTACACTTAAGAACACTTACTACATAGGATGGTTGAGCAAATTGAATGAGTTAATAAATGCAAAGAAATTAATGCAGTGTCTGACACATGAGATTCATTCAACAAATGTCAGCAGTTATGATTAGTGTTCTCATCCACTGCCATGCCTTTGATTTCCATCTGTCAGTGGCTCCCAAATTAATATCTCCAGCCGTGACCTCACCCCTGAATTCCAGATACAAACCTTCCATGGTTTACATGACATCTCCATGTAGGATTTTTAAGAAATGCCTCAAATCTGTAAAGTCCCCAAATAGCTCATTCTGTGCTCCTTATCTCAGTAAATCACCCCTCCGTTCTTCTAAGTACTGAAACCAAAAGTTGTCCTGGGCTCCTGCCTTTTGCTTCCATCTCACATCCCACCCATCAGCAGATTATTTGGCTCCACTTTCAAAATATATCCAGCATCTACTCACTGCTCAGATTCTGCACAAAAACCCTGTGACCCACATCTCCATATGCTCTCACCTGGATCACTGCAACAGCTTCCTAATTGTCATCCCTCTTTCCCAGGCCCTCTGTGATCTATCAGAGCAACCAGGGAGAGCCTTACCAGATGAAAGTTCTATCACATCACCCCATGCACACACCCTCTCCCATCTCACTCAGGGACCCACGTGGACGGCTCCATGTGACCTGTTCCATGGCCTTCCTGCCCCCAGCTCCCTCTACTCCAGTGATCACTGCTCCTCTCTATCACTCTGGCTTCCTCTATGTCCTCAGGCCACTGACCTTACAGCCCCCCCATGCCTGGACATCCCCTCCCTGACATCCACACAGCTCACTTCCCCAAATATTGTGTCTTTGTTCAAATACGACCTTCTGAGGTAACACCTTCTGAATTGCATCCCCTCTAACCACACTTCCGGTTCCTCTTCCCCAATCCATTCTTTTTGGGACTTATCACCATTAAATTATAATGCATTTTATCTATTTGACCTGTTTGTTGTCTGTCTTCTCCAGTAGAAAGTTAACTCCATGTGTAGAAGGATTCTTCTCTGTTTGGTGAGTCTCCAGGGTCTGACACAAAGCAGGTGCTCAGTAAGTATTTGCGAGAGGAATAAGTGGGGTTCATAGACACCCTGCCCATAGATTGGCCTTGGGGTATGTTTTTCACAGCATCTGGGACCTGGGGTCACCTCTTCTTCTGCCATTTTCTGCTGTCCGTGGTCTGCTCCCTGCCATCAAGTTAATGTAGGAGAAGCAACGTGGGGATGCAAAGGGAGAGAGTGCCATAGTCCTGGTGTGGCTCCTGCCCCATGTGAAATTTCACCAATAAGTTTTAAGTTTTCCATTATAAAAAAGATTTTCTGATTCTCTGTAACATCTCAGAGATTTCTTAGGAACATTAGGTCAAGGCTACTCTGCACTTTCATATAAATCCACCCAAGATGTAGTATGTGATGATGATTATGATTAACTGATAGATGTGGCCTCAAGGACAGAGAAAGAAACATAGATCTTTATAGATTAAAGTCAGTAAGTTTCTGCAGAGAAACAAGCCCACCAAGAGGGGGACAAAGAGGCTTTAAGGAAAAGAGTGGCAGGTGCTGTCACAGCAGTGAAAACTACCCAGACCCTCAAGATGTCTTCGGGGGGCTTCTTGTGGTGGGCACAGAGGCAGGCAGACCCTGCTGATGATGACACAGATGGTGAAAAGAACCTGAGCAGATGGCAGCAGCTCAGATGGCCACCTAAGGCTGCATCTATGCCCACCCAGGCCAGTGTGCTGCTTCTAACCCAGGAGGTCTGTTAATGGAGATAGACAAATCTTCAAAATCCACCAAAAGAGTCAACCCAGAACCCGTGTGTTCTCACCAGCATGTGTCCCCAACAGAAAACCTCCTGGGCATGTCCCTCAAAGGGAAATTGCTATGATTTGAATGTGTCCCCCACCGTTCATGTATTGGAAACCTGACCCCAATGGAACAGTGATGAGAGGCAAGACCTTTAAGAGGTGATTAGGTCATGAGAGCTCTGTCCTCATTGATGGATTAATGCCATGATAATATTATATGGTTGGTTTTTGTGTCCCCACCCAAACCTCATCATGAATTATAATCTCCATAATCTCTATGATCCCTACTAGTCAAGGAAGAGACCAGGTGGAGGTAATTGGATCGGGGGGCGGTTTCTCCATGCTGTTCTCATCACAGTGGTTGAGTTCTCACGAGATCTGATTGTTTCATAAGTGTTTGGTAGTTTCTCCTGTGCTCATTCTTCTTCCTGCCACCTTGTGAAGGTTCCTTGCTTCCACTTCACCTTCTGTCATGACTGTAAGTTTCCTGAGGCCTCCCCAGCCATGCTAAGCTGTGAGCCAACTAAATCTCTTTCCTTTATAAATTGCACAGTCTCAGTTCTTTATAGCAGTGTAAAAAGTACTAATACATAATTATGGGACTAGGTTAGTTTTCACAAGAGTGGATTAGCTATCATGGGAGTGGGTTCCCTGTAAAAGGATGAATTTGGGCCCCTTCTCCTCTGACTCTCCCCTGTGCTCTCTTGCCTGTCCACCTTCAGAGGGCCCTAGCCAGATGCTGAGCAGATGTATATTCTCCAGCAGAGGAAAAGGACACCAAGAGGGGGATAAAGAGGCTTTGAGGAAAAGAGTGATAAGTGCTGTCATAGCAGTGGAAATGACCCACACCTTCAAGATGTATTCAGGAGGCTCCTGGTGGTGGGCACAGAGAGGCAGGCAAGAAGGCCCTGGCCAGATGCTAAGCAGTTACCAGTGCCATGCTCTTGGACTTCTCAGCCTTCAAACCTGTAGGAAATAAATTTCTTTTCTTTCTAAATCACCCAGGTATTCTGTTATAGCAACACAAAATGAACTAAGATAAATATGTCTGTTCAGTGACTTCAGGACTTCAAGACCCCTCCTAGAGACATCCTGTAGAATTACGTCTCTTCTGAGCTCACTTACCTCCCCACAGACCCTGGCCCTGGGGTCTGTTGCTTCTATCTCATGCTGAGATAAATGGCTTGAAGGAAATCCAGGAAAAGGCCCAGTTTCTTGATCTGGTGACAACAGAGAGCAAGGTCCCTAGAAACTTCTATTCAAATCCACTGGAGCAGACAACCTTTTCCTCCAAGTGACCAGGATGGATACCCTTGGCCATGAAGCCAAGGAGTATCCCCTTGCTTCAAGAATGTTGCTGCAGTCAGACAGCCGAGTGGCGTTTTGAAGTTGTTTAAAAGAGAAGATACAAGTAGAAATAATTTGAGCCTAGACAGTAAGACAGAATATGCTGGGGTCCACGTGCTATTCTGCACATTTTCAGAAGTAGAGCTTCTCTCCAAGGTGGAAACTGGGAAGGGAAGAAGAATGATGGCAGGGGTGAGTCTCTCATCCATGTTATGTTTCCCAAACTTCCAGGCAGAGGGTTCTGTGGTGTGACAGGGACTGATGTCAGATTCAAAGACCACATGCATGTAGATGACATAGTCCACCTTCCTTTGCATTGCTGTGGGATCGGGTGACTGAGTTCTAGCCAGTGGGATGGAGCACAGATGATGGGTTTTAACAAAACATGTATTGTGCCATTGTCCGTATGCCACAGTATAGCATAAAAAAAGTGAAAAACAGCACTCTCATAAAAGTGGAGAATGAACATGTTTGAAAGATCTACCTATTCATGAATGAGGGAGCCATATGAGAGTCATAGAAGCACTGGTGGTTGGGGAGTTGGAATAAGCTAGCTAGTGTAGAGACAGAAGTAATTACCATCCTGCAGGATACCCCTCTACTACACAAAAACCTACAACCAGCATGAAGTCACCATGTCTAGACCATCAATCAACAATAAGTAGCAAATCAAATAAAAGTACAAACAAGACAAGAGGTCCACTCTAATCATTTCTGTTCATCATTGTACTGGAGCCCTGACCATGATAATTAGGTAAAATAAAAGAATGACGAAAATCATCCATACTGGAAAGGAAGAAGTAAAACCATTTCTGTTTGTAGATGATATCATTTTGTATATTGAAAATCCTAAGGAATACCTGTACACACACACACACACACACACACACACACACACACTATCAGAACTAATAAGTTGAGCAAGATGGATAAGGATACAATAAGGATACAAGATTAGTACGCAAAAAATAATTCGATTTCTACACACTAGCAATGAACAATTCAAAATGAAAGTAAGAAATCAATTCAATTTACAACAGCATCAAAAGAATAAAATACTTGGGAATAAATTTCACAAAAGAAGTGTAAGATTTATACACTGAAAGCTGCAAAACATTATTGAAAGAAATTAAAGAATGAACTAAATAAAAATCCCATGTACAAGGATTAGAAGACTTAATATTATTAAGATGCCAATAATCCCCAAATTGATTTATAGATTTGATATGATTCCTACCAAAATCCCAACTCCTTTTTTTTTTTTTTTGCAGAAACTGATGAGCTGATCCTAAAACTGATATAGAAAGGAGACTGAACAGCCAAAACAATCTTGAAAAAAACGTTGGAGGACTCAAACTTTCCAGTTTCTTTTTTTATTATTATTGTACTTTAAGTTCTGGGATACAAGTGCAGAATGTGTAGGCTTGTTACATAGGTATACATGTGCCATGGCGGTTTGCTGCATCCATCTTCCCATTGTCTATATTCAATATTTCTCCTAATGCTATCCTTCCCCTAGCCCCCCACCCCCTGCTATCCCTCCCCTAGCCTCCCACCTCAGACACGCCCCCGTGTGTGATGTTCCCCTCCCTGTGCCCATGTGTTCTCATTGCTCAGCACCCACTTATGAGTGAGAACATGCAGTGTTTGGTTTTCCGTTCTCGTGTCAGTTTGCTGAGAATGATGGTTTCCAGCTTCGCATATGTCCCTGCAAAGAACATGAACTCATCCTTTTTATGGCTGCACAGTATTCCATAGTGTATATGTGCCACATTTTCTTTATCCAGTCTATCATTGATGGGCATTTGGGTTGATTCCAGGTCTTTTCTACTGTGAACAGTGCCGCAATAAACATACGTGTGCATGTGTCTTTATAATAGAATATTTCTATTTCTAGACCCTTGAGGAATCACCACACTGTCTTCCACAATGATTGAACTAATTTACACTCCCACCGACAATGTAAAAGCATTCCCATTTCTCCACATCTTCTCAAGCATCTGTCTCCTGATTTTTTAATGATAGCCATTCTAACTGGTGTGAGATTGTATATCAATGTGGTTTTGATTTGCATTTCTCTAATGACAAGTGATGATGAGCTTTTTTTTCATATATTTGGTGGCTGCATAAATGTTTTCTTTTGGGAAGTGTCTGTTCATATCTTTCACTCACTTTTTGATGAGGTTGTTTTTTTTCTTGTAAACTTGTTTAAATTCTTTGTAGACTCTGGATATTTGCCCTTTGTCAGATGGGTAGATAGCAAAAATGTTTTCCCATTCTGTTGGTTGCTGGTTCACTCTAATGATAGCTTCTTTTGCTGTGCAGAGGCTCTTTAGTTTAATTAGATCCCATCTGTCTATTTTGGCCTTTGTTGCCATTGCTTCTTGTGTTTTAGTCACAAAGTCCTTGCCCATGCCTATGTCCTGAATTGTATTGCCTAGGTTTTCTTCTAGGGTTTTTATGATATTAGGTGTTATGTTTAAATCTTTAATCCATCTGGAGTTAATTTTTGTATAATATGTAAGGAAGGGATCCAGTTTCAGCTTTCTGCATATGGCTAGC
This sequence comes from Cebus imitator, assembly GCF_001604975.1. Taxonomy (NCBI): domain Eukaryota; kingdom Metazoa; phylum Chordata; class Mammalia; order Primates; family Cebidae; genus Cebus; species Cebus imitator. Next base: position 6,166,348 of record NW_016107460.1, on the reverse strand, counting down.
CAGTTTTCCCAACCCCATTTATTAAATAGAGAATCATTTCCCCATTACTTGTTTTTGCCATGTTTGTCAAAGATCAGATGATTATAGATGTGTGGCATTATTTCTGGGGCCTCTGTTCTGTTCCATTGGTCTATATCTCTGTTTTGGTACCAGTACCATACTGTTTTGATTACTGTAGACTTGTAGTATAGTTTGGAGTCAGGTAATGCGATGCCTCCAGCTTTGTTGTTTTTTGCTTAGGATTGTCTTGGCTATGCAGGCTCTTTTTTGGTTCCATAGAAAATTTAAAGTGGTTTTTTCCAATTCTGTGAAGAAAGTCAATGGTAGCCTGATGGGGGTAGCATTGAATCTATAAATTACTTTGGGTATATGGCCATTTTCACGATATTGATTCTTCCTAACCATGAGCATGTAATATTTTTCCATCTGTTTGTGTCCTCTGTTATTTCCTTGAGCAGTCATTTGTAGTTCTCCTTGAAGAGGTCCTGCACATCCCTTGTTGTATTCCTAGGTATTTTATTCTCTTTGTAGCAATTGTGAATGGGAGTTCACTTATGACTTGGCTCTCTGTTTGTCTGTTATTGGTGTATAGGAATGCTTGTGATTTTTGCACATTGATTTTGTATCCTGATACTTTGCTGAAGTTGCTTATCAGCTTAAGGAGATTTTGGGCTGAGATTATGGGGTCTTCTAAATACACAACCATGGCATCTGCAAATAGAGACAATTTGACTTCCTCTTTTCCTAATTGAATATCCTTTATTTCTTTTTCTTGCCTGATTGGCCTGGCCATAACTTCCAATACTGTGTTGAATAGGAGTGGTGAGAGAAGGCATCCTTGTCTTGCGCCAGTTTTCAAAGAGAAGGCTTCCAGTTTTTGCCCATTCAGTATGATATTGGCTGTGGATTTGTCGTAAGTAGCTCTTATTATTTTGAGATATGTTCCATTGATACCTAGTTTATTGAGAGTTTCTAGCATAAAGGGCTGTTGAATTTTGTCAAAGGCCTTCTCTATATCTATTGAGATGATCATGTGATATTTGTCATTGGTTCTGTTTATGTGATGAATTACATTTATAGATTTGTGTAGGTTGAACCATCTTTGCATTCCAGGGATGAAGCTGACTTGATCGTGATAGATAAGCTTTTTGATGTGTTGTTGGATTCGGTTTGCCAGTATTTTATTGAGGATTTTCACATAAATATTCATCATGGATACTGGCCTGAAATTTTCTTTTTTAGGTGTGTCTCTGCCAGGTTTTGGTATCAGGATTATGTTGGCCTAATAAAATGAGTTAGGGAGGATCCCCTCTTTTTGTATTGTTTGGAATAGTTTCAGAAGGAATGGTACCAGCTCCTCTTTGTATTTCTGGTAGAATTCAAAACTTAATATAAAGAGACATTAGTCAAGACAGTGTGGTACTGGCATAAGGATAGACATACAGGTAAATGGAACAGAATTGAGAATCCAGAAATAATTCTTTATATTTCTGTTCATTTTATAAATTTCAGTAGGTTTTTGGGAACAGGAGGTGTTTGATTATGTGGATAAGTTTTTTTAGTGGTGATTTCTAAGATTTTGGTGCACCCATCACTCAAGCAGTTTATGCTGTACCCAATATATTGTCTTTTATCTTTCACTCCCAACCCACCATTCCCCTTGGGTCCTCAATATCTGTTGTATCATTCTTATGCCTTTGCATCCTCACAGCTTATCTCCCACTTATAAGTGAGAACATATGATGTTTGATTTAACTTTTCCAAGTTACTTCGCTTAGAAAATGGTCTCCAGCTCCACCCAGGTTGCTGCAAATGCTATTATTTCATTCCTTTTTATAATGAGTAATATTCCATGGTGTGTACACTCATTGATTGATGGGCGTTTGGGCTGGTCCCATATTTTTGCCACTCATTAATTGATGGGTATTTCAGCTGGTTCGATAATTTTGCAATTACAAATTGGGCTGCTACAAACGTGCATGTGTAAGTGTCTTTTTCATATAATGACTTCTTTTCCTCCAGGTAGGTAACCAGTGGTGGGGTTGCTGGATCAAATGGTAGATCTGGTTATAGTTCCTTAAGGAATCCCAACACTTTTTTCCATAATGGTTGTACTAGTTTACATTCCCACCAGCAGTGTAAAAATGTTCCCTTTTCACTACATCCAAGTCAACATCTATTGTCTTTTGATTTTTAAAATTATGGCTATTATTGCAGAAGTAAGATGGCATTGCATTTTGGTTTTGATTTACATTTCCCTAATAATTAGTGATGAGCATGTTTTCATATGTTTGTTGGCCATTTGTATATCTTCTTTTGAGAATTGTGTATTCATGTAATTAGCCCACTTTTTGATGGAATTAATTGTTTTTTTTTTTCCTGTGGATTTGTTTTGAGTTCCTTGCAGTTTCTGGATATTAGTCCTTTGTCAGATGCATAGTTTGCAAAGATTTTCTCCCACTCTGTGGGTTGTCTGTTTACTCTGCCAATTATTTCTTTTGCTGTGCAGAAGCTTTTTAACTTAACTAAGTTCCATCTATTTACCTTTGTTTTTGTTACATTTGCTTCTGGGTTCTCAGTCATGAACTCTTTGCCTAAGCCAATGTCTAGAAGGGTTTTTCCAATGTTATATTCTAGAAGTTTTGTGATTTCAGGCCTTAGATTCAAGTCTTTGATTCATTTTGAGTTGATTTTTGTATACGGTGAGAGAGGAAGATCCAGCTTTCTTCTTCTACGTGTGGCCAGCCAATTATCCCAGCACCATTCGTTGAACAGAGTGTCCTTTTCTCATTTTATGCTTTTGTTTGCTTTGTTGAAGATCACGTGGCTGTACGTGTTTGGCTTTATTTCTGGATTCTGGATTCTATTCCAGCAGTCTATCCACCTATGCTTATACCAGTACCATGCTGTTTTGGTGACTATAGCCTTATATTCAATAGTATAGTTCGAAGTCAGGTAATGTCATGCCTCTAGATTTGTTCTTTTTTGAGTAATCTTCCTTTGGCTATGAGGGTCATCTTCACTGTGATAATCTGATAGAATTCCTGGAGGTACAATGCACAATAGTGTGGAGGCTGCCCGAGACGTAATTCTCAGACTTGTCCACACTGAGCCTCCAGCAATTCATCCATTGCAGTTTAGGGTTTCCTCTCATGGCACTGGTTTCTGCAGGGGTTTCTGCTCTAGGAAGCTGTAATTTTCTGTGTTTGCCTGCCTGTCTCTCCAATCTGGGGGACAGCAGTTTGCCTCGTAATCTCATTTCTCTGATGGATCTAAGAGGAGGTGGTGATGACTTTTAAGTTTGGTCAAGTTTGCATTTGTTGTTAGAATGCAGCCGTAACTTCCAAACTCCTTACGTGCCAGTGGGAAACCAGCAGTCTGTCTACTTGGCCCATTCTAAAATCGGCATGCCTATCTTTTTATTGTTGAGTTGCAAGTATTCTTTATACGTTCTGGATATAAAATGCCCTCATCTAATTGTAGGATTTGCAGATATTTTCTCCATTTTGTAGGTTGTCTTTTAACTTTCTCAATGGAGTTCTTTGAAACACAAAAGTTCTTAATTTTGCTGAAGTCCAATTTATCTTTATCTGTCTTTTCCTTTATTGCTTGTGCTTTTGGTGTTGTGTCAAAAAAATTCTTAACCCACAGCATAAGCATGAAATTTACTGCTATGTTTTCTCCTAAAAGAATCATAACTTTAGTTCTTACATTTATGTCTTTGATCTATTCAAGTTAACTTTTGCATATGATATGAGGTATGGGTCCAATTTTATTCTCTTGTATGTGAATACACAGTTTTTCTAGCAGCGTTTGTTGAAAAGATTAATCTTTACTCCTAAAACAGCTTTCGTACTCTTGCCAAAATCAAATGAACATAAATGTGGGCTCCTATCTTTAGCCTCCTTAAACAAAACAATTATCAGCCAAGAATTTTGTATCCAGAGAAACTAAGCTTCATGAACGAAGGAAAGATCAAGTCTTAATCTTGAAAAACGCCAGAAGGGAAAATAAAAAATCTTAACTGTAGAAGAACAGGGACAAGAATTGCATCTGACTTCTCAGAAACCATGCAAGCAAGAAGAGACTAGACTGAAATATTTAAAGTAATGAGAGAAAAAATGAGCAGGCTAGAATTCTGTATCCTGCAAAATTATCCTTCAAAAATGAAAGGTAAATAAAGATATCCTCAGACAAACAAAAACTGAGGGAGCTTGCTGCTGTGAGGCCTGCCTTCTAAGACAGGGCAAAAAAAAGGTCTTTGGCTGGGTACGGTGGCTCACGCCTGTAATCCCAGCACTTTGGGAGGCTGAGGCGGGTGGCTCAGGAGATCAAGAGAGCGAGACCATCCTGGCCAATATAGTGAAATCCCGTCTCTACTAAAATATAAAAATTAGCTGGCCGTGGTGGCGCACGTCTGTACTCCCAGCTGCTCAGGAGGCTGAGGCAGGAGAATTGCTTGAACCCGGTAGGCGGGGGTTACAATGAGCCGAGATCGCGCCACTGCACTCCAGCCTGGCGCCTGGTGACAGGGCGAGACTTTGTCTCAAAGATAAAGAAAAAAAGAAAGAAAAGAAAAAAGTTCTTTGGAGAGAAAGAAAATAATACAGATCAGAAGCTCAGATCTACATAAAGAAAGGAAGAGTATTATGGAAGAAGTAAGTAAAGGTAAAATAAAAACTTTTATTTTTCTTAGTCTTAATTGATATCGCAGATAGCAGTTTGTTCAAAATAATAATAGCAACAAGGTATTCAATGATTATAGCTTATGTATAAGTGAAATAAACAACAGTAGTGGCATGAGAAGCCAGAGGCAGGAGTTAGCGATACTTTGTACTTGCACTACCGATAAAGTGGTAGAGTGTTATTTGAAAGTGGACTTGGATTGCTTTTAAATTTAAGTTGCAAACTCTAGGACAACTACTTTAAAACTTTTTAAAAGTAGGATTAATATGCTAAGACAGGAGATTAAAATGATATTATACAAAATGCTCAATTAAAACCATGAAAGGCAGGGGAAAAAAGCAAAAGACAAAAATGGAAAGAAAAAAGTGAAAGACAAAAATAGACGAAAAAAGTGAAAGACAAAAAGAACAAGAGTGATAAATAGAAAACAGCAACAAATATGGTGGACGTTAATCCCATTGAATCAATAATCATCTTAAACATCAATGGTCTACATACAGCAATTAAAAGACAGAGATTGTCAAGGCAGATCTTTTAAAAACAACTATATATGGTCTGCAAGAAACTCACTTTAAATATAAAGACACACATATATTAAAAGAAAAGGGATAGGAAAAATATACCATGAAAACAATAATCAAAAGAAAGCTGCAGGAGCTATATTAATTTCAGACAAAGCAGACTTCAGAGTAAGGAAAAGTATCCAAAATAAAGAGGGGCATTGCATGATGATGTAAGAGCCAATTCTCTAAGAAGATATGACAGTCTTTAACATGTATGTGCCTAATAATAAAGAGTTAAAATATGCAAGACAAAAATGGACAGAACTACAAGAAATAGATTAATCTGTTATTAGGAGGCTTCAACACTCTGCCATCAGAAGTGTACAAATCTAACAGGCAGAAAATCAGTAAGGACATAACTGATCTCAACAGCACCATCAATCAGTGGGAGGTAGCTGACATGTATCGACTACTTCATTCCACAGCAACAGAACGCACTTTCTTCTCAAGCTGACATGGAACGCTTCCTAAGTCATTATCAGCATTACCCTAAGACCCAAACCAGAAAAAGTCACTGAAGGAAAAGACAACTACTTTTACACTGTTGGTGGAAGTGTCAATTAGTTCAACCATTGTGGAAGACAGTGTGGTGATTCTTCAAGGATCTAGAAATAGAAATACCATTTGACCCAGCAATCCCATGACTGGGTATATGCCCAAAGGATTATAAATCATTCTATTATAAAGACACATGCATATGTATGTTTATTGCGGCACTGTTTACAATAGCAAAGACTTGGAACCAACCCAAATGCCCATTAACGATAGACTGGATAAAGAAAATGTGGCACATATACACCATGGAATACTATGCAGCCATAAAAAAGGATGAGTTCATGTCCTCTGCAGGGACATGGATGAAGCTGTAAACTCTCATTCTCAGTAAACTGACATAAGAACAGAAAATCAAACACCACATATTCTCACTCATAAATGGGTGTTGAACAATGAGAACACATGGACACACAGGGAGAGGAACATCACACATGGGGCCTGGGGGGTGGGGGCCTAGGGGAAGAATAGCAGGGAGTGGGGGGATTGGGGAGGGATAGCATCAGGAGAAATACCTAATGTAGATGACGGGGTGATGGATGCAGCCAACCACCATGGCATGTGTATATCTAAGGAACAAATCTGCATGTTCTGCACATGTACCCCAGAACCTAAAGTATAATAAATAAATTGAAAAAAAGAGAAAACTACAGACCAATGTCTCTCATGAACATACATGCAAAAATCCTTAACAAAATATTAACAAATCAAATCCAACAACGTATAAAAATCATTATAAACATGACCCAGCGGGACGTGTCTCCTGTATGCAAAGCTTGTTTAACATTTGAACATTGATTAATGTAATCCATCACATAAGCAGCCTAAAGAAAAATCACATGATTATGTCAGTAGATGCAGAAAACCCTTTGTCAAAACCCAGCATCGTTTTATGATAAACTCGCAGCGAACTAGGAATAGAGCAGAGGGGAAATTACTCAACTTGGTAGAGAACATCTACAGAAGCCCGAAGCTAATGTGGCACTTAATGGTGGGAACACAGAAGCCTTTCTGCTAAGATCAAGAAGGCAAGATGTGCCCTCTCACCACTCCTCTTCAACATTTTACCTCAAGTTCTACCTGATGCAGTAAGAAAGAGAAGGAAATAAAAGGGGTACTGATTGGAAAGAAAGGAATAAAACTGTCTTTGTTTGCAGACAGAATGATTATCTATGTAGACAATCTTTTCAAAAATCAACTACTAAGCAATGACAGCAAGACTGTAGGACACAAGGTTAGTATACAAGAGCCAATCACTTTCCTATATGACAGCAATAAACAAGTGGAATTTGAAATTAAAAGCACAGCACCATTTACATTAGCAACACACACACACAAAAATAAAATAGTGAGCTATAGATCTGACAAAATGTGTCATATCTACATGAGGAAAACTACAAAACTCAGATGAAAGAAATCAAAGAACTAAATAAATGGAAAGTTAATACATGTTCATGAACAGGAAGACTTTATATTGTCAAGGTGTCAATATCAACTGATGACGTTCCATCATAGCCTGACCTATAGAAATTTTATCAGAACCTAATCAACCTGGGGGAAAGGAAATACCCAATACCGTATAGGTATTCAATCCAAAATCCAATCAAAATCCCAACAGGTCATTTTGTGTTTATCAAAAAATGAATTCTAAGGTTTATACAGAGAGGCAACAGACCCAGACTAAGTGGATGCAATATTGAAGGGAAAGAACAGTCAGAGGACTGACATGATCCAACTTCGAGACATACTATTAATGTAAAACTACCGTCATCAAGACAGTGCAGTATTGAAAGAACAAGCAAATAGATCAATGGAACAGAGTAGAAAGCCCAGGAATGAATCTACGTAAATGTAATCAACTGATCTTTGACAAACAAACAAAGGCAATGCAACAGAGCGAAGACTTTTCATCAAGTGTTGCCAGAACAACTGGACATCCACATGCAAAGAAAAAAAAATGAATATAGACACTGGCCTTATGCCCTTCACAAAACATTAAGTCAAAATGGATCATACGTGTAAATATAAACTTCAAAACTATTAAACTTCTAGAAGGTAACAGAGGAGAGAATCTAATGACTTTGCGTACAGTGATTACTATTTTGACAAAACACTAAAGGTGGGATTCATGAAAGAATTTGTTGATAAGCTGGACTTGATTAAAATTTAAAACTTATCTGTAAAAAAGACTGTCAAGTGAATGTGAAGACAACTTATAGACTGGGAGAAAATGTGTGAAGAAGATTGTCGGATAAACGAGTGTAATTCAAAATATACAAAGATCTCCTAAAACTCAACAATAAGTTTTTTAAAACCTGATTTTAAAAATGAAAAAATATCCGAAGGAACACCTCATCAAAGAAGATATGTAGATAACAATGAAGCATATGAAGAGCCGTTTAGCATCATATGTCATTTGGGAATTGCAAATTAAAACAAAATACCACCACACACCTATTAGAATGACCAAAATCCAGAACACTGACAGCACAAAATGCTGGCAACAATGAGAGGCAACAGGAACTTGCATTTGCTGCTGGTGGCATTGCAAAAGGTCACAGCCTCTTTGGAAGACACTTTGGTACTTCCTTTCAAACTGAAACATATTCCTACCATGTAATCCAGCAGTTGCACTTTTTGATATTTATCCAAAGGCATTGAAAACCTATGTCCACACAAAAACCTACACACAGATGTTTATAGCGGCTTTATTCATGATTGCCAAAACGTGGAAGCAACCAAAATGTCCTTCAGTAGGTAAATGTGGTCCATGCAAACAATGGAATATGATTCAACCCTAACAAGAAATGATTATCAGTGCTTGAAAAGATGTGAAGGAACCTGAATTGCATATTGTTAAGTGAAATAAGTCAATCTGAACAGGCTACATACCATATGATTCCAGCCATATGACATTATGGAAAAGGAAAATCTACGGATAAAGCAAAAAGATTGGTGCTTCCAAGAGTTTAGGGTAGGGGTCTCCCACCCCTCAGGTCACAGACCCGTCCCAGGCCATGCCCTATTAGGAAGCAGGCTGCACGGCAGGAGGTGAGCTGTGGACAAGTGAGCAATGTTTCACCTCTGTTTACAGATGCTCCCCATGGCTCACGTCACTTCCTGAGCTCCTGCACCTGCCAGAGAAGCAGCAGCGTTAGATCCTCACAGGAGTGTGAGCCCTCTTGTGAACTGCACATGTGAGGGGTCTGGGCTGCACGATCCTTAGGAGAATCCAACACCTGATGATCTGTCACTGTCTCCCATCACCCCCAGATGGATCCATCTAGTTGCAGGAAAACAAGCTCAGAGCTCCCACTGATTCCACATCCTGTGATTTGCATAATGCTCTCCTTATATATTACAAGGTAAAAGTAATAGAAATAAGGTGCACAGTAAAGGTAACGCACTGGAATTATCCCAAAACCATCCCCCACCCCCACCCACCCCAGACCTTGGAAAAATTGTCTTCCACAAAACCAGCCCCTGGTGCCAGAAAGGTTGGGGACAGCTGGGTTAGGGGAAAGGAAGGGATAAATAGGCGGAGCACAGAGGATTTTCAGAGCAGCTCCTCTTTTCTGTGTGGTACTACAACAGTGGTACACATCACTGTATATTTGTTCAAACCCATAGAATGTGTAATATCAAGAGTGAACCTGTCTTCTTTGGAGAAATGTCTATTCAGGAGTGAATAAAGAAACTGTGATATAGCAGATTCTCACCTATAAGTAGGAGCTAAGCAATGGGTAACATGGACATAACAGACACTGAGAACTCCAAAGCTTGTCAGGGGACATGAGGGTTGAAAACCTATCTGTCAGGCACAACGTTCAGGATTTGGGTAATGGGTATCATAGAAACCCAAGCCTTCCGATCGACCCCCCAGCACAAAATATGTTCATGAAACAAACATCCATGTGTACCCCCTGAACCTAAAATAAATTTTAATTATAAAAAAGAAATGGTGGTGTACCATACGGGGAAATAGTATTTTTAAAAGGAAGATACTATCATTTGCAACAACATGGAAGACATTACGCCAAGTGAAATAAGCCAGACACAGAAAGAAAAATACTCTTTGAACTCACTTATGTGTAGAATCTTTAAGAATATCATAATAAATAGAAGCAATGTAGAATGGTGGTCACGGGGGGCAGGGAAAGGAAGAAGGCGACCCAAGGGCTGGAATTTGCAGTTAGAATGAGTAAGTGTAGAGATGGACACTGGGAGGGCTATGGCCACGTGGTTTGCTGTGTCCCCACTCAATCTCATCTTGAACTGTGGCTCCCATATTCCCACGTGTTGAGGGAGGGGGCCGGCGGGGGATTGTCGGATCATGGGGGCAGTTTCCCCACGCTGTTCTGTGGTCGTGAAGAAGCCTCCTGAGCTCTGATGGTTTTCCAAAGAGGAGATCCCCACATAGCTCCTCTCTTGCCTGTGGCATGGAAGAAGTCCCTCCCCTCTTCATTTGTCTTCCACCATGATTGTGAGGCCTCCCCAGCCATGTGGAAGTGGGAGTCCATTAAACTCATCTTCGTTGTAAGTTACCCAGCCTCAGGTATGTCTTCGTGAGCAGTGTGAGAACGACTAGTACTTATAGCTAGTAATAACACGCTGACAAGTTGCCAACGGAGTAAATTTTAGGTGTCCTCGCCACACCAGAAAAGAGGTAACTGTGGAAGGTGATGGACTTGTTCACTTGCTTGTAGTAATCACTTCACTATGTATAGCAAAATAATATGTTTCATACCTTAAATACATACAAGGAAAATAAAATTTTAAAAAGATACATGTTTTAAAAAGAAGAATGCCATCTAATGTAAACTGTGGGCTTTGGGAGACATGCAGGTGTGTCAGCGCAGGGCCACTGATTGTAGCAGCGGAGGAGACCGTGCTGCGCAGGGGCAGGGGGCGGGCAGGAGCTCTCTGTCCCTTCCACATCGTTTTGCTGTGAACCACACACTGCTCCAAAAAATAAAGTCTATTTTTTCCAATGGGCAAAGATTGAACAGGCATTTCTCCAAAGATACACAAATGGCCACTAAGCACATGACAAGACGCTCCACGCCGTGAGTCATCAGGGAAATGCAAATCAAAACCACACTCCACGCCCACACTCAGGAGCCTCACAAAGGTGTGCGGGCTCAGGGGACACACTCTCCAAATTCCAATTCCCTGGTCCGGGGAGAGATGGTGGGGTGCCGGCAGGGGATAAAGGCAATGGCGGCCTCTGTGGTCAGTGCTGCTGGTGCCCGTCCTCCGCGGACCTAGGGGCTCTGTGGAATGACCCGTGCACGTGCCCCTGTGCTCCTGAGGACAGGTAGCTGATGTTCCAGGACACAGAGCCCAACGCAGCGGATGCAGCTCCGGTCAGATTCAGGAGCCTGTTTCGTTTCCGCTGTTAATGATTTGTGGCTTGGCCAGTCCTGCCCCTCCCTGGGCTGGGGCTGATGACCACCGTCGAGGTGACCCAGGGCCTCCTCCAGCTCTGACGCCAGTAACTACTTTTTGCTCCGACTTTTAGTGACACAAAAATGTCATTTACAGCCTGCACAGTGTCAGTGACAGAGTCCCCAAAGTCGAAGCAGAGCTAGCTAAAGCTGGGCGATGTCCAGACATTTTGCAAACCAGAGACACACACACACGCACGGGTTCGTTCTAAAAGACGCTGTTCATGACTCAAGAAAGCTCCCTGCAAGGATGTCACAAGCACACACCCCAAACAAGCGTCCCTACTCGGCCCAGCCACCCTCCCAGCCACATCCTGGGACCAAGCTCTGTCTGGAGCCAGCAAGCTTTCAGACAAGGCAGAGACAGAGGCAGCAGCCCAGCCACGGAATCAAGCCCTCAAGACTGTGATAGTTAATACTGAGTGTCAACTTGATTGGATTGAAAAATGCAAAGTGATAATCGTGGGTGTGTCTGTGAGAGGGTGTTGCCAGAGGAGATGAACATTTGAGTCAGTGGACTGGGAGAGGCAGACCCACCCTCCATCTGGGTGGGCACCATCTAATCAGCTGCCAGTGCAGCCAGAACAAAAGCAGGCAGGAGAGCGTGGAAAGCCTAGACGGGCTGAGTCTTCTGGCCTCCATCTTTCTCCTATGCTGGATGCTCTGTGCCCTCAATCATCAGAGTCCGCCTTCTTCAACTTTGGAACTGGGACTGGCTTCCTTGCTCCTCCACTTGCAGACCTCCTATCGTGGGTCCTCAGCTTGTGATCGTGTGAGTCAATACTCCTTAATAAACTCTGCTTTATATACACATCCATCCTACTAGCTCTGTCTTTCTAGAGAACCCTGACTGACATAATCATCATGAGACATTTCACACTCGTAGACTTAGCTGCAAGCCAAGAACCCTTCCCAGCACAGCCACACTTGCTAGTGACTTGATTGGCCACTCCGAGAGCCGTGAGACGTGAGAGCCCGGTGGAGAAGGGGCAGGGACACTGAGGCAGGGCATGCCCACCTGCCCACCTGCCTGACGGATGCTCCCTACCAAGGTTCCAATCATCAAGAACAAGAAAATCAAAGCCATTTTGTGTCATCCCAGTCCATGGAAAAGGGACTCTCAGCCACACCTGCCCGCTTGAGTGAATTTATATTCTGCAGGTGTCACCAGCGGAAGAGTTTCACCGGTCAGGCGAGTCACTTGGGAGCAGTGCAGGGTCGACCTTGCTCTCACCCTGTCAGCGAGATGAATCCTGCCACCGGGGTTGCTAGCGGCCCCAGCGAGGCCACGCTCGTGTCACAGCAGCACCCTCTATCCAACTCATCTTCTGCTCCCCTTTTCCACCACAGGGTACCATCCACTTCCAGCTCCTCCTGCGAGGGGCCACCAACCCCAGAAGGGCCCTAGGGTCCCCAGGAGGTGAGAACCATGGCCAACTGCAAAGGAAAACCAGTTTCCTGTGGACATCAGTGACTCCTGAATCTGTCAGTAGAAGACCCTGTAAGAGGACTGCCTGCCACTGTCCTCCTCGGCGGCCATCAGTGTGCGGTCCCTGCAAGGTGCAGAGAGACGTGCCACACCTGCTCAGCTCCGAAGAGGACCCAGAGTGATGGGAACCGTTTCTCTGGGGATGGACACAGGAATGCGACGGTTGTGAAGAGGTTTGCTCATCACACCCAGCGGGAGGGCCCCGGCTTTACAAAAGTCTGGTGTTAACTGTCCACCCGGGAAGGGCACCACCTCATTCCAGGCAAAGGAGGAGAAACTTCCCTCTCAAATCAGGAAGCTGCAGAGAGTGGAGCCACCTGGCTCAGCAGAGAAGGCTCAGCAAAGGAGGAGGTGGGTGCGTGAGACGTTCAGGTCCAACCCGGCGGCTCCCGTTTCCAGCATTTAGGAAAAGGGGAAGCGGCTGGGTGGAGCTGCAGGTTCAATCATCACGTAACTGATTTCATTTACCTGGCAGCCCTGGGAAAACGATTGCACAACCCATTCTATTTTTTTAATCGATACAAAAATCATTATGCATACTTATGGGGTGCATGTGTACCATGCAGAGTGATCACATCAGGGTGACTGGTGTACCCGTTATCACAACCCTATTTTGGAAGTGAGGCAGCTGAAATTCAGGGAGGCAAAGTCACAGCCACAAGCTCACACAGCAGAGAAGAGAGCCCTCAGAAAAAACCCTGGTGGGATTCTAGCCCAACCTTCCCTTGAGCGTTTCCTGTAGCTGGATCTGGACCAGCCGCTGTAGAGTCAGCGGGTTTGCCCACCACAACACTGGGGTCTGAGAGCCACCACAGGGCAAATACCCTCCCCCTGGGCTATGGGGTGCTCTGGGGTGGCAGAGAGAGTCCCCACCCTGTCCTCACAGAGGAAAGACAAGAGACAATGCCATCAGAAATGACGAGAGCGAGGAAAAAATGAACCCTGAGCACCTGATCCCAGCTCAGCATCAAGGACAGCTGTGTGGAGGAACTGGCCTTTCTGCTGAGATAGGAGAATGTCTAGGAGCTTGTTGACAAAGAGTCAAATTCTGGAAAATATTTGAAGAGATTTGTTCTGAGCCAAACGGGAGTGACCATGACCCACGACACAGCCTCAGGAGATGCTGAGAACCGGTGCCCAAGGTGGTCCGGGTGCAGCTTGGCTGTATACATTTTAAGGAAGCAGAAGACTTAAATCAAATACATTTAAGAAATACAGCATTTCCGTCCAGAAAGGTGGGACAGCTCAATGTGGGTGGTGGTTCCAGGTTACAGGCAGATTTAAAATTGTAATTGGCAGTTAGTTGAAAGAGTAATCAACAGGAAGGAATGTGTGGGTTGTGGGTTGTGATAAGAGGTTGTGGAGACCAATGTTTTACCACAAAGATGAAGCCTCCAGCAGCAGGCTTCAGGGAGAATGGGCTGCAAAATGCTTCTTTGCAGACTTGAGGTCTGTGTTGATGGGAATGCCAGTGGGTACAACGAGGCAGGTCCAACCCCCACGTCCCATCACCGCCTGATCCAGTCTTTCAGAAGGTTAAATTTTGGGGAGCCCTTGCCGAGGAGGAAGTCCATTCAGATGGTTGGGGGGCCTTAAAATTTTATTTTTGGCTTACAAGTTGGTCAGGAGAAGAACGGGGTGGGGGGTATTCCTGGCAGAGGGGCAGGGTGGGGCAAGGCCAGGAAGTGAGAGAGAGCATTGGTGACCACTGAGGAAAGGCAAGAGGTCAGGCTGCTTGGGGTGGAGTTGGAGACAGGAGAGTGGACAGGGTCCAGAGAGGGTCGGAGGTCAGAGTCACCATGTAAAGGGCGTTTCAACACACGCTGGGGGAGCTGCAGGTTCTCAGCTCGATGGTTCTCTGCTTTGGGAAAGTGGCATGACTAGATTTGAGTCACACGGAGCCCCCAGCCAAGAAGCCCCTGGCCAAGAAGCCAGCCACGCCATCAGGGGATGGCGAGGCCGATGACATTTATCTGTCTGGCAGCGACCGTGAGGAGGACAAGGAGGCAGCGCTGGCGGCCAAGCCCTCCACCCTGCTGGACGTCGAGCCTTGGGACAGTGAGACGGACGTGGCCCAGCTGGAGCCCTGTGTGCACTCTGTCCAGCTGGACGAGCCGGTCCGGGGTCCTCCCAGCTGGTGCCCATGGGCTGTGGTGTCCAGAAGCTGCAGGTTCATTGTGTGGTGGAGGACCACAAGGGGGGAGCAGACTTGCTGGAGGAGTAGATCACCGAGTTTGAGGTGCATGTACAGAGTCTTGACATCACAGCTTTCAACAAGATCTGAAGCCTGTGTGTGTGTGTATGTGTGTGTGTGTGTGTGTGTGCACATGCACGCCTGTGTGTGTGTGTGCACATGCACGCCTGTGCGTGTGTGAGGCCCTGCCATGATTAAAAACTGAGACAGGCAAAACACACACACACACACACACACACACACACACACACACACACACACACGCATTCCTTGGCTCTGCCGATGGTGCCGTATCTCAGCTCACCTGGGCGGGCATCACACAAATACCACAGGCTGGGTGGCTTCAACAACAAACTTGTATTTCTCAGAGTTCAGTAGGCCAGAAGTCCAAGATGGAGGCATTGGCAGATTTGGTGTCTGGTGAGGCACCTTCCTAGTTCACTGTGTCCTCACATGGGGGAAGGGGCGAGGAAACTCTCTGGGGTCCCTTTTATAAGGTACCCATCTCAGTCACTGGGGCTTATCCTATCTGTTGGGGCTCCACCCTCAGGACTATCACCATTTGCACCTGTGAACCTTGGAGGGACACAGACATTCCACCTGAGGCACCCACCATCTCTCAGCAGCGGCCCAGGACCTTGAAGTCTCCCCTGCCCCTTCACCCCCATGATGGCCTCTGTGACGGGCAGGGCCTCTGGAGCCAGCCTGCCTGCACCTGAATTCTGGACTCTGTGCCTGAGTTTGCTCATCTGTAGGATGAGGATAATAACAGGGCCCAGCTCTTAGATCAGAGCCTGGATGGTCATCAGACCCACGGGGCAGCTCTGAGTGTGGACGAGTCTGGTGGGCTCCACCTCCAGAGGTGCCCCTAAATCTGGCCTCTCCACACACCCACACAGCACCCGGCATCCAGCCAGCACCACGCATCCAGCCAGCACCCCACATCCCAGCCAGCACCCCATATCCCAGCTGCCGCCCCGCATCCCAGCCGCCGCCCCGCATCCCAGCCGCCGCCCCGCATCCAGCCAGCACCCCGCATCCAGCCAGCACCCCGCATCCAGCCAGCGCCCCGCATCCCAGCCAGCGCCCCGCATCTCAGCCACCGCCCCGCATCCCAGCCAGTGCCCCGCATCCCAGCTGCCGCCCCGCATCCCAGCCAGCGCCCCGCATCCCAGCTGCCGCCCCGCATCCCAGCCAGCGCCCCGCATCTCAGCCGCCGCCCCGCATCCAGCCGCCGCCCCGCATCCCACCCACCACCCTGCATCCCACCCACCATCATAACGCTCTGGGTGTTGGTGAGAGCCTCCTCCAGGCCTCCATATTCTCACCGTTCTCTCATCTGGGGTCTCCCTACCACAGCCTCGGGCTCTCCTTGAAAATAATCAAGCAAGCGAACCCTGCCCCAGCCGCGGCACCACCCCGTCCTGCTTGGATGAGCCCCACACTCTCCCAGGTCCCTGGGCTCAGGACTGGGACACACCCCCTCCTCCGTCTGCCTCGTGCCTCTCTCAGGTGCCCGCTGTGCCCCAAGCTCCTCGTGTTCATCCCCAAGTTAGGGCAGTTTCACTGCTGAGAATTCTTCGCTTCCAGAAAGAGCTTCCCTGACACTCAAACCTGCCCTGACCACTCTCCCCCTCCTGTGCCCCACTGTGTTTCCTTCCGGCTCTTGCCGCCCCTCGGTCCTGAATTTCCCATCGCTTCCTAATCTGTGGGTTCCTCCCCAGACATGGGTGACGTCAGGAGCGCAGACCGTCAGTCTTGCTCTCTGTCCCACCCCAGCTCTGAGCCACCACAGCGTTGGGAGCACAGAGAGCCTCTAAATGGTTTCCGAGAGCAACAGCACCCAGCAGGCGACAGTGGGGATAATTTGTGAGCAGGAGGGAGATGATGACTTGGATGAAGTTTGTGTCCTTCACAAAGATGCGTTGAATTCCTGGTACCTGGGAATGGGACTTGACTGGAAATTGGCCCTTCTCAGATGTATTCAGTTAAGCTGAGTTCATACACATCAGTCTGGGTGTCCTTCTAAGAAGTGGAACAGACACAGACATGGGCAGAACAGCGGTGACAACAGAGGCAGAGGCTGAACGGATGCGTCTACACACCAAAGAGTGCCAGGGACACTGGCAAACCCCAGACACCGGAGGATGAAAGGAAGAACCCTCCCCCAGAGCCTCCAGGGAGAGCGAGCACCTGGTGACACCTCGGTTTTGGACATGTGGCCTCTAGAGCTGCCAGAGAATACATTTCTGTTGTCCAAGCCATGAGGTTTGTGATATTTTATTTTGGCAGCTACGGGAAGCCAGTCCAGGTCACCCTTCACTGAGCTCAGAAAGGAGAGGGATGGAGATGATTTGCAGGAGTGGGAGGAGCAGAAGAGAGAAGATGCAGCTTCGACCGAGTTTGGGGAGCAGGAGACACCTGCGGGGGTGCTGGGAACGCTGCCCACCACACAGATCGGGGCTCAGGCTGGACGGGGGTGGGAGAGACAAGTCTGGAGGTCAGCTCAGGGTGAAGTGACTGAGCTTCTCAGCCAAGAGCCGCGTGCGACACGGGGCCAAGCACGGAGGCTGCCTGCGTGGGACTCTCGCCTCCACGGTGGCTGCGGATGTGGCATGGAGCCGAAGCCTCAGTAACCTCAGCAGTGAATGGGATGAGATGCCAGCACCCCTGCAGGGCAACCATGAGGATCGAAGACTTAATCTGTGTCCACGCTGAACACGCAGACTATCCCACCAAGCGCCCCGTGCATAGGAGCTGCCATTTTCCCTGTGATAACCACAATTTCCCAGAGAGGTGCCAAGTCAAAAGTGATCTATGATCAAATATTTGCAGCATCCCCCTTTGGAATTCCATAGCACCTATTTGCACATTAAAGGCTCTGAGAAGTCCTGCAGGGAAGACACTAACTCAAACCTAGTCTTCAAAACCAATTTTCTTTAGTGCAGGCTGTACCTGAGTCTTTGAAGTGCTAATGTCTATTGTGATTCTTCAAGAAGAGGAGTCACTGAGAGGTTAGGTGACTTGCCCAGGTCACACAGCTAGCCGGTCTCACTGGGGAGGGGAGCCAGAGACCTTACACGTTGCTGCCGCGAGAATGCTGGTGCCTAGCACGGAGCAGTGCTCACCTGGGAAGGATTCGATCGCTCGGTGAGTTGGGTGGGGAAAGGTGTGCAAAGGGAGACGGGGGGAGGGCGTCCTACCCAGTCCCATTTTTCTTGGCTTTGTTCCCTGTGACTAGCAGGTGACTCTATCATCCGGTGCAGTGTGGAAGATGCTATTTGGGGCACACTGGGACATTTGCCGCAAGCAATCACTCCTGGACTGCAGGTGTCACAACATAGTCCGCGCCTCTTCATGCTCCCCCTGAAGCGTGAGATATTCCCTCACTTATTCTCTGAGATTCCATGGGCGCCTGCACCTGCCGGGAACAGCTCTGAATGCTGGGGGAGGGGCAGAGACACAAGGAGAGCTTAGAGGGACATGTGCTGCATGGCTGAGCAACACCTTCCATACCACGGAGGACCCTGTTTCAGAGGGACCTCTTTCGAGCACCTTCCTGAGGGTCTGATGGAAGAGAGAAGAGAGAAGAGGAGGGACTTAGAGGGTGGTGGGTGACCGGGGCGCCGGGGAGCGGCTCTACAGGGCAGGCAGTGAAGCCCCCCGGCGGGGGTCAGAGATGAGTCAGTTACATGAGGGTGTGGGAGCCGCGGGCACACGAGCCTGGCCATCAGGAGAGAAGTCCAGCAACCTGAGGGCCGGCTTTGCCAGGGAGGCTCCGGGGGACTCCTAGGGAGGGGCTGCCCTGGTTGGGGGTAGGGGGAGCGAGGAAGAAAGGAGGTCGGTGAAGCAGGGCCCAGCCAGGCCGAATTTCCTGCTGGAGTCTTCGGCCTTCCAGGTGACACAGTGTTTCAGGACTCGGGAGCTCCCGGGGGAGAAAGACTCCTTGGGATTTATCAGGTGGGGAAGACCCAGGGTGCCAGAGCCTGAGCTTTGGGGTGGGGATGGGCCCTGACGAGCTGTGTGACCTGAAGCAAGTTGCTTCACCCCTCGAGCGCTCAAGCTTCCTCTCTGTAAAATGGGCAACACAATAGGCACTAGAACGTCAGAGTTGTTGATGGGATTTAAGAAGGTGATTCACCTCCCTGTGTCCATGTGTTCTCATTGTTCTACACCCGCCTATGTGTGAGAACGTGCAGTGTTTGATTTTCTGCTCTTGTGTCAGTTTGCTGAGAATGATGGTTTTCAGGTTCATCCATGTCCCTACAAAGGATGCGAACTCATCGTTTTTGATGGCTGCATAGTATTCCATGGTGTATATGTGCCACATTTTCCCTGTCCAGTCTATCATCGATGGGCATTTGGGTTGGTTCCAGGTCTTTGCACACTGGGGTCTGTTGGGGGGAAATAGGGGAGGGACAGCAGTGGGTGGGGAGTTGGGGAAATATAGTATGGGGAGAAATGCCAGATAGAGATGATGGGGAGGAAGGCAGCAAATCACACTGCCATGTGTGTACCTATGCAACAATCTTGCATGTTCTTCACATGTACCCCAAAACCTAAAATGCAACAAAAAAAAGAGGAAAGAAAATAATAATAAGAAAAACAAGAAGGAGGAGGAGGAGGAGGAGGAGGAGGAGGAGATTCGGGTGAAATGGCTCCTGGTCCAGCCAGGGCTCAGACAGCAATGACCCACCAGCAGTAGAGGCAGGCGTGGCTGCTGATGTGTCAGAGGGGGAAGGCAGCGAGCGGAGGGGACACGCGTCTTCACCTTGCATTTATTCACAGCCAACCGTCTAGCTAAGTGTGGGCCACGTGCCAGGCATGAGAGCCGTGCAGGGGCAGTGGTGACAAATACGAGCAGTCCTGACTCCTCCGGGCACAGGACACAGTCCCAGCTGGGCGAGAGATTCTAATGTAGCCCTCACGCCCACAGCCAGGAGAGAAAGGACCAGCAAAGGCAGGCTTCTGCCGAGACAGAGAGAAGTCGGAGAGAAGCAGGTGACTGGAAGCACTGGGAGGCGCCTGCAGGTGGAGCCAATGGGGACACAGAGAAGAGGATGGAGAGAACGTGTGGCTAAGGGGCTACATGGATGTCGAGGAGAGGTCAGCCCTGGAGGCGGGTTCAGCGAGAAGGTGAGCCGCATTCCACGAAGGTTGAGTTCAAGGACTGCAGGACGTTCAGTGGGGGCTGCATAGAAAGACATAGCGGCGCAGGGGCTCACGCCTGGAGTCCCAGCACCTTAGGAGGCCAAGGTGGGCGGATCACAAGGTCAGGAGTTCAAGACCAGCCTGGCCAAGATGGTGAAACTCCATCTCTACTAAAAATACAAATATTAGCTGGGCCCAGTGGCAGATGCCTGTAATCCCAGCTACTCAGGAGGTTGAGACAGGACAATCACGTGAGGCCTGGGGGAGGGGGGTGGAGGTTGCAGTGAGCCAAGATTGTGCCATTGCACTCCAGCCTGGGCAACATAGCAAGACTCCGTCTCAAAGAAAAGAACAAAAGAAAGCAAAAGAGAGAAAGAAGAAAGAGAGAAAGAAAGAAGGAAGGAAGGAAGGGAGGGAGGGAGGGAGGGAGGGGGGGACATGGCAGCATCTGCTAATGAGGAGAAGCCCTCTCCACACCACCCTGCGCACCCCACACAACCCCTCTGGGCGGGCACGTGGTGCGCGGTGAAGTGGCACACAGCCCGTGGGAGTGTCGGGCTGTCGCTCTGAGTCTACTTCTCAAGCGGGCCAATGTGCAGTGAACACGGCAATTCTGCTGGGACGCAGAAGGGCGAGCTCTGTTTCCACAGCGATGCCGGGCTCTGCTTCCAAGATCTCGCTCTGGGGATCTTCCCACAGCTTAGAAAAACATATGGCAAGTAGAAAATCTTGCTGAGAGGCCTCGAGGCCCCCACTTCAGTCTGCAGCTTGGAAACTTCCAGCAGATGAGGAGATACAGGAGACAGGAGAAGGGCGGGAAGGGGGGGCCCAGGAGGGGCGAGGAGCCGGGATTGGCCCCCTTGAGCTGCTCTCGTCTCTGAAACGGTAAAAGAACAGCTCGAAATGCAAAGCTCTGCTCTAGGAGTGGGAGCGAAGGCTGCTGAGGCGTCGCTACACTTCCTCGATGGTGTAGATGGGGAAGGAGGAATCGTTGCTGCAGTGGCTACAATGTGCTGAGTGCTTCCTACGGCCCCATATGAGGAGCCTATGAGAGAATACGCTCCTGAGGGACAGCCGGTGCCTGGACACCCGAGTGATTCTCGGGAGCTCCTGCTCTCAAGCCACGGGCTCTTAGGGCTAAGGGCGTGTTCTTGGGACTCGATGCCATCAGCGCGTCCTGCCCCAGATCAGACCCCTCTCCCTCCAGGTTTCCAGGCAGCCTCCCTCGGTCCCACCCTCTGCTGTGTGTGAGTCACCCCTACCCCCTGCAGCTCCCCATTGGCAAATGACAAAAAATTGAGCCAAATCAGCACCAATATCATGTGCGTCAAGAAAACACATTAAGTCTAACATTTGTGCAGTGACAGCTGACCTTTGCATGATTAAAATGAATGGTTAAAAGAGGAGGCAGATTAAAGATGTTTAACTTAGCGGAGAAAGCTCGGAAGCCCGGGGGCACTCCTGGGCAAACCTGAAGGTGAGACAAAAGCAGCGTGGCACCGCCCGCCGGCACCTGTTGGCCAGGAGAGAGGCTGCTGTCGGGGAGAAGGACCAGGGCACAGGCTCCCAGACCAAGAGAGACAGCATGGCCTCTCCCGGCCCTGACCTGGCCCAGCTCAGCTGGGCGCACCAGCCTCTTGTGCTGCCTGCATATTCCATCCAGTCCTCTGCTGTTTCCTCTCCCCTGGTTCTCATCGCTCCTGTTAGTTCAAGCTTTGTCACTGCATGCCCTGGGACTGGCCTAAGTGGTGGCTTCATAAACATGGAATGGACTCGGCACGGCGGCTCACGCCTACAATTCCAGCACTTCAGGAGGCCGAGGTGGGTGGATCAGTTGAGGTCAGGAGTTTGAGACCCACCCGGCCAACACGGTGAAACACCATCTCTACTGAAAAAATACAAAATTAGCCTGGGGTGGTGGCACATGCCTGTAGTCCCAGCTACTCAGGAGGCTGAGGCAGAAGAATCACTTGAACCTGGGAGGAGGAGGTTGCAGTGAGCCAAGATCACGCCACTCCACTCCAGCCTGGGTGACAGAGTAAGACTCTGTCTCAGAAAAGAAATCAATAAAAATTAAATAAATCAACGTGAAATGAATGAGTCAAAGCTCCTTAAGGATGGTGTGTATTTCTTTTGCGTTCTTCGTGGAACCCAGCATCCAGCTGGGCAGACGTGAGCCCTCTGAGATCCGCAGAAGCTGCTTCTCTCTCTAGCAGGCTCTCCTCACATGGCGTGTCTTGCAGGAGGTAGGCAGACCGTGCTCCTTGAACACGGAGACCCTGTCTGAGTGATGGTGCATTTTTCTCCCCATCACAGGGCACTCATACAGCGGGTGATCCAATCATTGTGTGGAGTGAACGGGGTGGGGGCGACGCAGGGGTCTCGCTTCCCTGATTTTGGTGGAATTCATGTGACACTAGCAGGAATCGTAAAGAAGGCCCAGATCTGGTTCTGTGTGCAGAGGAAGCAGGGGGTGATTTGTGTTGGGTTGCAAGGAGCTGGGATGACCCACTCCTCAGGGCGTTTCCCCTTCTTCCTCCTGGCGAAGTCTTCTTTGCTTTCTGTATCTGCAGAGCTTCATTGATGGTGCAGATGGGTAAGAAGGATGAATCACTGCTGCAGTGGCTGCAATGTGCTGAGTAGTTCCCATGGCCCCATATGAAAAGCGTATGAGAGAATATGTGTAAGAGCTCTGAGAATACGCTCCTGTGAGTTCTAAGCCACCTAGTTCGTGGTACTTAACGATGGCCACCTAGGAGCCTAAGGCGGCCACATACTCTTAGCACACGCCACCTTACCAATCGTCCCAGCGGTCCCAGGAGGTGGGGACTTGTTACAGGTTGAGCTGTGTCCCCCCAGAAAGGTGTGTCGAAGCCCTAACCCCCTGCACCTTTCAATGTGCTCTGATTTGGAGCTAGGGTCTTTGCACAACTGGGACCGAGTTAGGAGAAGGTCTTTGGCTGGGTTCTAATCCAGAATGACTAGTGTCCTTCAGAGAAGAGGAGACAGACACAGAAACAGACACACAGGCGGAGGCGGCCGTGTCACCACAGAAGCAGTGGTTGGAGTGGTGCCATCACAACCCAAGTGACTCCTGGAGTCACCAGAAACTGGAAGAAGCAAGGAAGGACCCTCCCGGATAGTGAGCATGGCCCTGCCCACACCTTGCTTTCTGAGTTCTGGCCTTCTAAGCAGTAAGAGAATAAATTTCTGTGATTTGTAAACCACTTGACTCTGACAACCTAAGAAAGTCATAGAAGACGATTGTCATCTCCATTTTGCTGTTGAAGAAACAGGCTGTGTCAGTTCACACCGAGTACCAGCTTGACTGGACTGAAGGATGTGAAGTGTTGCTCATGGGTGCGTCTGTGAGGGTGTCGCCAAAGGAGGTGAACGTGTGGGTCAGTGGGCTGGGAGAGGTGGACCCGCCCTCCATTGGGGTTGGCACCGTCTAATCAGCTGCCAGCATGGCCAGAATAAAGCAGGCAGGAGACCGTGGAAGGAATGGACTTGCTGAGTCTTCCGGCCTCCATCTTTCTCTCGTGCTGGAGGCTTCCTGTCCTTGAACACTGGACTCCAAGCCCTTCGGCTTTTGGACTCTTGGACTGACACCGGTGCTTTGCAGGGGCCCTGGGTCTCCAGCTACAGGCTGCCTGTCAGCTTCCCTACTTTCCAGGTTTTGGGACTCAGACTGGCTTCCTCCCTCCTCACTCTGCAGACGGCCTACTGTGGGGCTTCACCTTGTGATCGTGGGAATCCGTTCTCCTAATAAACTCCACTTCACATGTACCTCTATCCTACCAGTCCTGTCCCTCTAGAGAAGCCTGACTAATGCAGGCTCAGAGAGGCGTGGCATGCTGCCCCGGGTCACGGAGCTGGCGGGTTGAAGGACAAATGCGGAAGTCCATTGCGGAGGCACAGGGCGTGCACCAGCCACGTGACAGAGTCATCCACCGTGCCCTCCAGTCCCCAGAGTTCATCCGACCTACGTGGACAAAAAGCATTCTCATACAGGTGGTCCACCCCCTGCCTCCCTAATCCTGGAAAGTCGCAGCCTCGTTTTAGACGAGCGAAGTGCTCTGTGGACATGCACTCCTGTGGTTATGGAGGACGCAGCTGGGACCTGCCGTGAAGCTGCATTGTTCTCTTCTGCGGCGGCAGGCTGTCGTCTGCCATCACTGTGGCATCCGCCACTGGCAGGCTCTTTGATGTCAGATTTTCTTGGGACCAAAAATCAGCTCACAGAGCCTTTGAGTAATTGTGTGTTTATCAAAACATCGTGGTAAGAATAATAACGACAGCCAACATTCGTGTGGCCGTCACTGCCTCAGTGACCCTCCGAAGCCTGCACAGTAAATGGCATCGCCCACGGGCTGACACGGGTGAGGCAGCGAGGTTCCAGAACGCAGCATGCTCACAGCCACACAGCCAGCAGGCGGCGAGGCCGGATCCCAAATCCAGAGGCCTCAAACTTTTCTGACCTCGAGGGCAGAGCGGGGCGGCCGGTGCACTCTACAACCCTACCAGGTGTCTGGTTTGCAGAATTGCGGCTTTGGGCACTGAGGAAATGATGGACAAAGAGATCTTCAGAAGAGCAATCACAAAGGGGCTGGCCGGAGACTGAGGACGCAGCAGAGCGCTTCTTCCAAACGAGTATGGGACACAGACCACGCTCCAGCAGACAACGCCAGCCCCTGAGCCCTGCCGGGGATGGCTCCTCCATCTCAGGTGGGAACTGCTGTGACCTCCAGCCTCCACCCTGTCATCCACCCCTCCTTACAAATCACGATCACAAGCCCCGCAGAGAGCGTCAACACCAGCAGCTCCTTGAATGCCACAGGGGTCATCATATTCGGTGTGGTGGCATCAGCTCCCAGGCTGGCAGGCTAGGACCGCTCGGCTTAATTTTACGGCTATGATTTATGTGCAAAAAGCAGTAGTTTCGGGGGGCTTGGAGGAGTTGGGAGAGCAGGAGGACCGGCCAGAAGCCAACAGGCAGCCTTCCTCTGGGGATCTGGAATGGAACCATGGGAAGTCTAGGGGGGCTGAACCCTCAGGAAGGAGAAGGTTCCTGGAGGCGTCACCAGGCTGGGGCAGGGAGGGAAAGTCTGAGAGAGGAAAGGGAACCCAAGTGGGAGGCAAAAAATGTGGTCAGGCTCCGGCCAGAGGGGCAGAAGACGGTCACCAAGACAGCAGCAAAGACGGCGGACACCTGGGGAGGGAGCAGAGCGGAGGTGGCGACTCCACCTCCTTCCCCATCAAACTAGGCACTTGGAGAAGCTTGGGGGTGAGTTGGGGCACCACTGGTTCTTTGGGTGCTTTTTTACCACCCCTGCTTCTTCAGCTTTTGGCCCTGGAGGAGGCTATCTGACCAGGGGTGGCTGGCCCAGGTCACCCCTGAGCAGATAGCCTCCTCCAGGGCCTAAAGCTGAACAAGGAGGGTAAGGGGTAGAATCAGCCAGACAACCTGGTACAGTGCACAACCTGAGCAACTGCCCTAGACTGGGACCCCTCATCCGGCACAGGCAGGGTCTTTGAAGGGCTGGCCCGAGGGAGGAGGAGCATTGTCCCAGAACTTGGGGAAAGCCTCAGAAAGGGCAGAGAGCACCAGCTGGGCCTCCCAATGCAGGGGTCCAGATGTGAAAGTTTCTAGGTTTGGGAGGTGTAGGGAGAAGATCACATATGTGCCGAGACAGGAGCCAGAAGCCTCAGCCTATTTCCATATAAATAATGAAGAAGAAATTGCTAGAAATATAACCGTAGTAATTAGTTATTCATAGGTAATCTTAGTTATTCATAGGTGATCCTAATTCTTTTACTAACGCCTCTCAGGTCGGAAGTGTGAACCTGGGGTGACATTGTGAAATGAATGACCCTAAGGCGAGATGCTTTTTTTTTTTTCTTTTTTTTTTTCACCTTAG
>NW_016107460.1:6126769-6138298 GCF_001604975.1 Cebus imitator | reverse complement strand
GGGGCTGCGCGGGGGAGGGGCTGCGCGGGGGAGGGGCTGCGCGGGGGAGGGGCTGCGCCGGGACCCTCCGGGGTGAGAGGTGCTGGATCCTGCAGGTCGTGACAAAGGTTTGGTCTGCTGCCTGCAGTCAGTGGCGTTGCTGAAAGGGAATGAAGCGGACCCAACATGATCGAATGTGTCCTTTTGAAAGGTCACTACGGCTTCAGCGTAAAGGATGGTTCGGAGGTGGCCGGGCTGGAAAATTGTCTCAGAAGTGCAGACAAGGTGGAGGGGAGCTAAGTGAGCCAGTGCCATGGGGGCAGGGGTAACCAAAAGTGAGTGCATTTGGAACCTACTGAAGACACAGACCACCATGGCAGAGAAAGCCTGGAACCCAGGATGCCCCAGTGTGAAGCCTAATCAAGCACATTGTCCCATGGCCTGGTCCCTGAGCTGCAGAGCCCCAGGGGAGGCACAGGTGCAGAAGAAAAAAATCCATGGCACTGGCTAGGTCACTCCGAGGTTCCTAGGGAATGCCAGGTAGAGGTGGCCGGCAGGTAGCTGCGTGGCTTCCACCTGTTAGCCCTGGGTGAAGAAAGCAAGGAAGAGGAGACTCCGGTGGGAGGAGGGAAACGGTTTGGGTTGAAATATTTGTGGCAGGAACCTCTCAGTTTTGTGACACTTCTGAGACACGATGGATAGATGAAGCCTGCTCCACCCTGGGATCAACCTTCTTAGAAACACAGGGACCAGCAGGAAAAGAAGACGTGCAGAGAGGTGGGAAAGCACAGAGGGCAGGAAGAGCCAGGGCCGCCAGGAAGCCGAAATCCATTTACCCTCCTTTAGAAACTAGTGACAGCCTTTCACGTTCTGGCATTCTCTGCAGAAATTCAGGAGCGTGTCCACACCCCATGCGCGCACTCTGCCTGTCTGAAGACACTAAGGGAAAAATCGTGAAATGGAAACAGAAGCCACGGTCCTCTATTTCTCTTACTTCAAGACAAGTGACAGAAGGAGCGCTGCTCAGTCACACGGCAGTTCCCAGGTCCACCTGCGGCACCTCCAGACACCAACCCCAAAGGAGAGGCTACTGTGGGTTTTTTGTTTGTTTTCTTCAGTATGATGCGTTTTCTTTGTAGTTTAACCTCTCTCCACCCAACAAAGACGACAGAGAACAGGTCTCACTGCTCTTCAGGGAAACCCACAGGAGACCCTGGAGAGCGAGCCATCCTCACAGCCTGCCAGGAAGTCATGTCACTCCACAGGGTGAGGTGCCATGTCTCCGCCAATACCTTCGAGAGGAGTGGCATTTTCAGCCTTGGGCATCATCGTGTCTGCTTCAAAATGTGGCTGCAAATGAAAAGCCCAAATCTGAGTGGCTTTATCCTATCAGAGTGGAAGATCGGGATTCTAGGATGGATCAGAAAGTCAGAAATTGAGCTGGGAGTGGGAGCAGTGCCCAGGAGCCTGGGCGGAGGGACGGCACGTGGGGACAGCCCTAAAGGGGCAGCACCAAGCACTCACCAGCTCTGGGATTTTCCTCCAGCCCTGTCTGCCCCCATACGGCACCCCTGGTGCTGGAGGAGCGTGAAGGGTAGACTACCTCGGTGCCGTGGTGCTCCCGACCACTGTCAACCTGGACATTCAGCCACAGAGACCTCAGCCCTCCCGAGGTACTTGCTCATGTTTAATCATCCTAAGGGGTAGAAAGTTTATCCTCATGTTGCACTGAATAAATCATTAAAGCCATTCATTGCCAGGTGCAGTGGCTTTGCAGGTAATCCCAGCCCTTTGGCAGGCCGAGGCAGGAGGATTGCTTGAGCCTAGGAATTTGAGACCAGCCTGGGCAACAAAGTGAGACTCCTTCTCTATAAAATTTTTTAAAACCCAGCTGGGTGTGGTGGGGGTGATGGGAGAGGAGGAGGAGGAGGAGGAGGGTGGGAGGGGAAGGGGAAGGGAAGGCATTACTTCCGTCTTACAGCTCCATCCCTCTTCCACACACCCCACAAGCATTTGGGATCACAGTTGTGTTCCTCTGTCTCTGCTGTCCCTGCATTTTGCTGAGTAAATGTTCCTGGGTGACCCTGATCCTTGTTTGAAAGGTAGGTTCCAGGGCTCAAGGGCACAGTGGCAGGGAGAGAGAGAGAGAGAGAGACAGAGAGAGAGAGAGAGAGAGATCAGGGGCTGAGGACTACTGGTGTCTGCCTTATCCAGTCTTTGCAGGATCACCCCGGCAGCTGGGCAGCACCCCCTGGTCCAGAACCGAGCAGCAGTGCTGACACAGATTCCCTTTTCTTTCCACGTGACCCTTTGGACTCTCCTGAGCTGCATGAGTGGCTTGAGGCAGAGACAGAACCATGATATGAGCCAAGCTGCTGTCCGGGTAAAGTCTACCGTGGTTAAGCACTATCTCAAGCGCGTCTGAAACGCACATACACGCACGCAGCGTGTTCTCGCCATCCTTTTACGCAGCGTGCCCTGACTCATATACTTACAGTAGACTGTCAGTCACTCACCCCGGTGCCTGCTGGGGACCCATGGAGAGCATCCCCTCCATATGGCTCATGCCCTGCCCCCATGAAGTTTGGTGGTGGTGGGTGGGATATGGGCAGCCGGACACCCAGGGGCCTCTCACGTTGGTGAACCCCTTGCCGCCCCCCCAGGGTCCCCCATATGCACCTCTGGTCCTGGTGTGTTGTTCTGTGTTGCAGAACATCCCAAACAGCTCCGGGCAGAATTCCAGTCCCAGTGTCTTGTCGATGACAAATAAGAGAAACCCTGCACAGATCTCGGCTCCTGAAGCCCAAATGTCCAGGGGCAGGCGGGGTGCCCCCCAGGTCCTGGGCTTGCTCTGCTTCCTCTGGGGTGCTCCCTGACCAGGACCCAGAGGGCAACACCCAGGACAGCACAGCAGCGAGGGCCCTTTCCCCAGCAGAGGCTCCCCCAGAGGCCTGGGCTGCTCTGAGGGAAGCCCCTGACCAGTTCCACTCCTGGGAGGGCTGCATTTTAGGATGGTTGATTTTAGGATCAGCTTGGCTAGGCCATGGTGCCCATTGCTCAGGTGTTTTTTAGATGGGATGAGCATTGAAATCTGCGGACCTGAGTGGAGCAGATACCCCTCCATAATATAGGTGGGCCCCGTCCAATCTGCCAAAGGCCTTAAGAGAGAAGATTGGGCTCCTCTGTGGAGAAGGGACTTCCGCGCCCAGCCTGCAGGCTTCAGACTTGAGCCTGAAGCAGTGACTCCTCCCTGGTCTCCAGCCTGCTGACATACCGGGCAGCTTCCAGATTTGCAAACCTCATTATCGCGTGAGTCCTAGGACAATTCCTTAAACTCAATCAAACTATCTCTGCTGCTGTCTGTCTCTCTCTATCTCTCTGGTGAGAAATGGGAGCCTGGACTGACTGGAGATCAGCTGCCCCTGGCCCCTGCCCCTCTCCAGTCCCCACAGAGTCTTCTGTGTGGACCTAGAGGGAACCAGCAGGGTCCTGCACAGGGCGGATGTGACCTTTGGCCTCTGCGGTCTCTGCCCCCAGAACTTAAACCCAGCTGGACCCAAGGCCATGGTCCCCATGCCAGCCCTGCACACCCCAACCCGTGCCCACCACAAAGCCCGGGCTGTCAGCACACACTGCCCACTCCACACAAGGGGCCGGTTGCCCCTCCTCAGAGCTCTGTGGTCAGCCTCAGGGCCCTGCCCTGTGCCATGCAGAAAGGCACCTCTCCCCCAGGAAGCAGGCTGGCTCCCTTCTTTGAAAGCCTGAGTGCTGGCGTTGCTCTCCCGGGCTCACACCCTGGTCCTGCTCCACCGTTATTGTGGCAGGCATTGCTCCTACAATCAAAATCAAAATTCTCACGATGGGACCCAC
The DNA here is from genome assembly GCF_001604975.1 of Cebus imitator. Taxonomy (NCBI): domain Eukaryota; kingdom Metazoa; phylum Chordata; class Mammalia; order Primates; family Cebidae; genus Cebus; species Cebus imitator. The sequence goes on along the minus strand of NW_016107460.1, from coordinate 6,134,449 downwards.
CCCTCGGTCACTGCCCTCCACTCTCCTCCCTCTCCTTGGGGATACTCTTGCTCCTGGGGCGAGGCATCAAAGGTCCCAGCGTGGTGGGGCTTTGAAATGGCAAGCAGTGAGCGTAAGAAGAGCAAACGGTTTCCTCTCATTATAAGCAAAGGCTTTCAGAGCTCCGTTGGGGGAAAAAAGTAGCTCATCTTTTCCTTGGGCATTTTCTCTCCCTAATGTCCAGTTCTCAATGGCAAACCCTCCAGCCCCCTCCCTGAGTTACACAACAATTTGGAAATATTTTAAATGGTTAGAAAGGAGGGATCCAAAAGGGGCAGGTACCGGCTGAATAAGACGTAAATGATTCTCTAGGGCAAAAGTCAGGAAGATGAAAGCATGAACAGAATAAACAGCCCTGGCTAATTTTCGGGGAGGTCCCAGAGAGGCAGGGCCACTCCGGAGCCAGACCTGGGAGCTGGCCGGGGAGCCACCGCCGGAAGTGTGGGTCCTCCCAGATCAGTGCGGGGCAGGGCAGTTTGTTTGCTGTTGGAGGAGAGTCCCTTTGTCCCTTAGACTCACCCGTGAGTCCAGCAGCTTCAACGAAGGCAGGGCAAGAACAAGACGGCACAGAAACAGCCGGAGCCTTGAGCCTTTCTTGTGGCTTCTTGGGTGTGGGGCACAGATTGGGAAGATCTTGGAATCTGATTGCCCTCAGTTTGGAGCCAAGGCTGCAGACCAAAGCCAGGGATAGTTTGCCTCTCACTTTCTCATCCCTGCCGATGTGTGATCCAGGCCCTAATGTCCATCTTGCAGAAACGCTATGCTCAGCAGTCCACGGAGGGAAGTGTCTGTGTTCCATATCTCCAGGTGTGAACATCCAGGGCTTCCTACCTGCAGCATCCCAGCCAGGAAGCAGCACAGAGCATCTCCGCAGCCTGAAGACGAGGGGTCCTCCCTGTGACCTCACTCTTGCAGACAGACCAGCAGCCCCCTTCTTAGTGAACTCCTTCCCAGGTAGAGCCTGTCTGACCCCGAATTCCTAGAAACACAGCTCCACTACTTCCAGTTAGGTCCCTGATAAGTAATACAAAGCCAAGAGAGTTTTCATCTTTGAGACAGAGTTTGTAGCCCAGGCTGGAGTGCAGTGGCGAGATCGCAGCTCACTGCAACCTCTGCCTCCCGGGTTCAAGCGATTCTCCTGTCTCAGCCTCCCGAGTAGCTGAAACTATAGGAGTCCACCATGCCCAGCTAATTTTTGTATTTTTACTAGAGACAGCGTTTCACCATGTTGCCCAGGCTGGTCCCAAACTCCTCGCCTCAAGTCATCCGCCTGCCCCTCCTAGCAAACTGCTGGGATTATAGATGAGAGCCACCATGACCGGCCCCAACAGAGTTTTCAGACTGCGGTACCTTTGAGTTCCCCTTAACTGACACCCCTTAATTCTCCCCTGGCACTGACGACAAACCCCAAATGCAACAGGCAGAGATGGCCCCTCCCAGGTTGGGGCGCTAGTGGGGGAAGGAGAATGAGAAAGAAAGAGCCTCAGATCCATATCCCTGCTGGGAAATAGGTAGATAAAAGTCCCAGCCTTGATCAGGAGAGAAAAGAAGCAGAAGTCACAGCGGATCCTCAGCTGCGTCTTCAGAAGGGTATGAGCTGCATCATCAATACATCACAGTGAAACTTACAATTCCTGCCCCAGTTCATGGTGCTGTTGATGAGATGGACTGGGAAGAACCCAGTTAGAATGGACCCCAGACAACATCTCATCCCAAGGCTCTGTCCCCTGCTACTTGGAGCGGAGAAGGGAAGGACATTTCCACCGGGCACACCCTTATGGGATGGGGGTCCCAGGCCCCCCCTGCCCTCCTGGCTCTCGCCACCCTCCCGGGTGCCCTACATTACCTAGGGGTCCCAGCTCTGGAGGAAAATGAGAAGGGACATCACCTGCACTAGGAAACCTGCAAGAAACAGGCCATGCCATAGGCTGAACAGTGTCTCCCTGAGAAAAAAGGGAAGTGAAGAGTCCCAGCCCTCGGACCTCAGAATGTGACCGCAGTTGCCCATCACCCCACACTCCAGCATGGTTGCCTGTGCTTGTTTCTAGCACTACGACCTCCCCTGGGTGTGGGCTGTGCCAAGGCCCCTGGGCAGTAGCCCTCACCTGTCCCCAGCCACTGGGCCCTGATGGGGCTACCCCTGAAATCTCTCTCTGCTTTTTTTTTTAGACAGAGTCTCACTCTGTCACCCAGGCTGGAGTGCAATGGCTCGATCTCGGCTCACTGCAACCTCCGCTTCCTGGATTCAAGTGAGTCTCCTGCCTCAGCCTCCTGAGTAGCTGGGATTACAGGCGCCCACCATCATGCCCAGCTAACCTTTGTATTTTTAGTAGAGATGGGATTTCACCATGTTGGTCAGGCTGGTCTCAAACTTCTGACCTCCAGTAATCCACCAGCCTTGGCTTCCCAAAGTGCCGGGATTACAGGCGTGAGCTACCACACCCAGTCCTGAAGTCTCTTTATAGAGTCTTTGCTGAGAGCAGCAGCCCTGGATCCCAGGTCCACTCTGCAGAAGACCTGACAAGGGGCACCCTTCTCTGCTGCAGGAAAAATGAGCACCCACTGCCGGCCGCCATTGTTACAGCTCCTCCTCCGACCCACCTGCCCCCCTCTGGGGCCTCCCAGGACTCTGATGACATCAGCCCCACCCAGATCATCCAGGATCCGCTCCCTGTCTCAGGACCCTTTACGTCATCACATCTGCAAAGTCCCCTTTGCCATGTAAGGTCACATATTCACAGCTTCCAGGGATTAGGATGGGGACATCTTTGGGAACCATGACTCTGCCAATCACAGAACCAAATGAGGTCACTGGGGAGAAAGGGCCAGCAGAGGAGAGAGAGGGCTGGAGGCCTGGGCAGCACAGGTGAGCTTAGGGCAGGAGCCAGCCCCAGACAGAGCCATCAGGTGGGGGGAGCCTCAAGAGTGATGGGCCTTGGAGGCCACGAGGGCAGAGAGACGTCATTAGCTGAGATGCAGACTGACCAGGGCCCGTGGCAGCCTGGTGACAGTGCAGCAGGAGCAGTCTTAATGGAAGGTGGGAAGGTGGCAGGAGGGAGCAGGTGGAAGATGAACAGGAAGAGTGGCAGGTCCAGGCACATTCTCAGAGAGCATTACTGAGGAGGCCAGGGCCACCGTGAAATGTGTGAAGCTGGGGTTCTTTGTTTGCATCAGGCACTCCCATCAATTGTCCTGGTTCCAGAGACACTGCCTGGTCTCTGGGCTCCACGCAAGGACCTGAGCAGCCCCCAGCACTCCCTTCTGCCCCCTCCTACCTCCCAGCTAGAATCCGCAAGGACAGGCTCACCATGAGGGAGGGGCCCGAGAGCACAGCTGTCTCACATCAGGCCTGGTCAGTCAGGAGACGCTCTCTGAGCTCTTGCTTGGCTCCAGAGGCCAGGGTGCAGGTGGCCACCTCAAGTGGACCCGTGGCCCTGGGGGCTGAAACCCCTGGGGTCTTGTCCGGCAGCAACACACTGGATATGATCCATGAGAAGCTTCCCCAAAACCCTCTTCCCCACTGGGCTGGTGCCTGTCACAAAAAGTCCTTTTAGATTCTTGTTACCACCCCACACACCCAAGATGCACCTTCCAGGGTCCACAGTCCAAAGTGATTTGCACGCAATTTGTTCCACCAAATGCCCCAGAAGCTGTTTAATATTGAAGGAATAGACTGGGACCCAGGGTTAGGGAATGTAAATATTCTAAATATAAGTGCTCTGGGCCACACGCAGCGGCTCAGGCCTCTAATTCCAGCGCTTTGGGAGGCTGAGGCAAGCAGATCACTTCAGCTCAGGGGCTGGAGACCGGCCTTGGCAGCACGACCAAACCCTGACTCTACAAAAAATACAAAAACTAACTGGGTGTGTTGGAGGTGCCTGTAGTTCTACCTACTTGGGAGGCTGAGGCGGGAGGATCCCCTTAGCCCGCGAGGTTGAGGCTGAAGTGAGCTGTGATCATGCGACTGCACCCCAGCCTGGGCAACAAAGTGAGACCCTTTCTAGATAAATAAATAATAAATAAGTACTTTGATCGTGGAAAATGTTGCTGTACAGCAATCACAGACGACCGAAATGATGGCTAAGATAGAACGGTTGAATTTAGCCCTTTCTTCTTAAAAGCTGAGCTGTTGTTTTTCTTTTTTTCCTACTGTGCCAAGGCTGGCAAAGTAGAATCCTAGCAACTTTTATATGGGAAAGGAAATGTTAACCCCTGACCCTGGTTCCTGGTTGACTCCTGGGAACTGAACCTTTGTGTCCCTCCAAAATCCACGTGTCGGAACACTAATCCCCGTGGTGATGGTGAGGTGAGGCCTTTGGGAGGTGAGGGTTATAGGTCAGGAAGCTGCAGCCCTCATGAATGGTGTGATGGTGAATTTTCTGTCGACTTGACTGGGCTAACAGGTGTCCAGGCACCTGGTAGAGCATGACTTCTGGGTGTGCCTGTGACTGTGTTTCCAAAAGCATTAGAGTCAGCAGACTGAACTCAGAAGATCCATTCCCACCACTGTGGATCAGTGCTATCCAGTCCACGGAGGATCCTGACAGCACCCCAAAGTGGACGAAGGGCAATTTCATTCTCTCCTCTGGAGCTGGGACAGGCATCTTCTGCTCTAAAACACCAAAAGCATTGGCAACAAAAGCCAAAATAGACAAATGGGAGCTAATTAAACTTAAGAGCTTCTACACAGCAAAAGAAACTACCGTTAGAGTGAACCAGCGACCAACAGAATGGGAAAAAAATTTTACAATCTACGCATCTGACAAAGGGCTAATATCCAGAATCTACAAAGAACTTAGATTTTCAAGAAAAAAACAACCCCATCAAAAAGTGGGCAAAAGATATGAACAGACACTTTTCAAAAGAAGACATTTATGCAGCCAACAAAGATAGAAAAAAACCTCATCATCACTGGTCATTAGAGACATGCAAATCAAAACCACATTGAGATATCCCCCCACACCAATTAGAAAGGCGATCATTAAAAAATCAGGAGACAGCAGATGCTGGACAGGATGTGGAGAAATAGGAATGCTTTCACACTGTTTGTGGGAGTGTAAATTAGTTCAACCATTGTGGAAGATAGTATGCAGTGTGGCAATTCCTCAAGGATCTAGAACTAGAAATACCATTTGACCCAGCAATTCCATCACTGGGTATATGCCCAAAGGATTATCAATCATTCTATTATAAAGACATATGCACACATATGTTTGTTGTGGCACTGTTCACAATAGCAAAGACTTGGAACCAACCCAAATGCCCATCAATGATAGACTGGATAAGGAAAATGTGGCACATATACACCATGGAATACTATGCAACCATGAAAAACGATGAGTTCATGTTCTTTGCAGGGACATGGATGAAGCTGGAAACCATCATTCTCAGCAAGCTGACACAAGAACAGAAAACCAAACAATGCATGTTCTCACTCATAAGTGGGTGTTGAGCAATGAGAGCACATGGACACAGGGAGGGGAACGTCACACACTGGGGCCTGTCAGGGGCTGGGGTGCTAGGGGAGGGATAGCAGGGGGTAGGGGGATTGGGGAGGGATAACATTAGGAGAAATATAGGGGATGGGTGCAGCAACCCACCATCGTGTGTACCTGTGTAACACACCTGCACGTTCTGCACGTGTAACCCACAGCTTAAAGTATAATTTTTTTAAAAAAAAGTTGAAGACCCGCCCCAAGCTCCTGGGGACTGACGAGAGTGACTTTCCCAGAAGACCTTGTGCTTCCAGAGCATTGGCCACTTGGTGTGGTGCAGACCCCAGAGAGCCCCCAAGTGAGGCCGGTAGCCTCTTGTCACTTCCTCCAGGCCAGTTCCTGAGCTCCCATTTCTGCAGCCTGGAAGGAGGAGATGTCTTTGCTCCGTAGGTTATAGGAGATTTCCAAGGGAAGGAAAGAAATCAGATAATTCACTCCCTGGTCAGTGTCCCGGGCTGGAGGACGAAGGTGAGAACTGCTGGCCAGACACAACCCCCCAACCCTGGGGCCCTGAGAGCAGGGATTCCAGCAGAACACAATCCCCAAAGCCCTCCCAGGTCTTATCTCTCCATCCTGGAGAGAGACCAGCGAACGGGCAGTCAGAGCCAGGAGTCTGGGGGCACAGAGGGAACTGCCTTCTGGAGAGAGCCTGTCTCACTCAGCCGGATGTCACCCAGCCCTAACGCTGGGAGCAGAGGGTGTTCGGGCAGCTCCAACCCGGTGGTCCCTGGGGAGGGAGCCTCCTCCCCAGTTCTCCAGGCTCTTCTGGGCGATCGTGCTGCCCCCTGGCCACTGTTCCACCTTACACCACTCACCCCTCTCCCCAGGAGCTTAATTATCGTTTACAATGAAAAGGAGATTCCAAATAAAATGCCTCTTATTATGCCCAATCAACCTTTATGGGCAGTCAATTGCCCAGAAGCAAATCTTCCCTCGCCTGGGTCAGCCCTGCATGTCTGTGAGTGAAGGTCTGCCCCGCCAGTCTTCTGTGAAACTCTCCATGCTCCAGGGTTTGATTAAGCAGACTGGGCTTCCTCGTGGCTCAGGCCCGTGTGCAACTTTCACAATAAATGCATGCATCGCACGCAGACACAGAGAGGCACGCATGGAGAGGTGCACACGGACACACACACACGCACGGCTGCACTCACACCTGCACACACGTGCGCACACGCGTGTCCTGATCCCTGCAAGGCCACCTCCTGCCACTGCTCTTGCTCCGGCACCCAGGATTTCATGAAAAGCAAACAAACTGCATCTCCCTGATTACATTTCCTGATTTCTTAGAAAGCAAAATTGTAGTAATTGGTTTACATTAAGCATCATGCTATTTGGAAGAGGGAAATTAAATAGAATACCGTTCTAGCTGATTCGTAGGCAAACATAGCTAAAGAAAACGAGCCTAAACAACCATCTCTGCAGGGCAAATTGCAATTTCAGTAACTGCTGCAACAAAAGCTATTCCACCGTGTGGTGTCTGGGTGGCAGGATGGCCATGGGGATTCCAGGTTCCGGAGAAGCTTCGGACACTCTGGACAGTCCTGTGAGGACTCAGATGGCTCAGGAGGCCCACCCAGTGTCCGGGATTGGGGGGCACTAACAAAGGTTCCAGCTTCTGAAAGTCAGCTCTGCAACTGCCACCCCTCACCAGGCTGCAGGCTCAGCTCACTGGGCCAGCGGTTCAGGACTGTGGCTTGCCCACGGTGCTGAGGGTGACAGGTGTAACCTTCAGAGCCCTCCACCCCTCTGCCACAGGTGTCCGTTCGGGCACCAGGCTCCGGAGCACCCCTGGGGGAGCTGTGAAGATGTGGCAAGGACTCCACCCCACCCTCTCCCACTATCCTGCAGCCTCTGTCGTCCAGGACCAAGTCCCTGACTGAGCCCTTGGTGCGTGTGGCATCCCTCCCCCTTGGCTCTGTGCTCCAGCGTCATGTGAAAATTGGGGCCTAATGGGGTTCAACGAGAAAACATCAAACCACATCTGTGGTTGGCAGAAGTCCACATGGGAAAGGTCGATTCCATGAGCAGGTGTTTAACTTGGGACCTGCTTAGCTGGCCAAGGCTCTATCAGCACCTGACCATTGAGGTTCACGAGGCCCATGGGCTCTGTCAGCAGGCGAATGAGGGGAGGAGGGGGAGGAGGGAA
>NW_016107460.1:6118988-6126416 GCF_001604975.1 Cebus imitator | reverse complement strand
GGGAGGGGAGGAGGGAAGGAGGGGAAGGAAGGGGAGGAGAGGGTATGGAACAAAGGCATCAGCGGATGCTCTTCCCACACCCAAAGACCCAGGCCAGCACACACCCAGGCAGGAGGAGCTCGGTCCCCAGTGGCTAGACCTTCACTCACTGCCAAACTCTCAGTGGGGTTATTCATTTCACTCTTCCCAGCCTTCGCTGCTACCCAGGGCAGGTGGTGGCTTCTCTCTTGGAAAGTGGGGATGATGGGTGCTGGTACCACCCCTCTGTTGCTGAGAGGCCTTGGACAGGGCCGGAGTCCTCTCTCGGGAGGCGTGCAGTGATTCTGATTACAGATTTCTTGCTCCTGTAGGCATCTCACTGTTTTTAAGTTCAAACCAAGTCGATAACCGTTACTAGAGAGTTCTGCGCAGCCAGGAGGCGCGCCCGCAGGGTGGAGACGCTGCTGCAGCCCAGGGAGGGGCTTGTGGGCAGCCTCGGAGTGCGGGGGAGAAATGAGGGAGGGAGCGAAGTCGTTGGTAAGCTGCGTTTCAGGCACTACGGGGGGAGGTATCCTTTCAAATGCTTCAGGGGTGTTGTGATATGTCTTTGGGTGCAAAGTCAGCTTTAAGGTGGGACAAGGCTGTCAGCTTCATATGGGTCCCAGAAGGTCAAACACTAGATCACTCTTCGTCCGGCTGTTTGTCCTCCTGATCCACTGAGGGCTGCACCCCTGGCCCTCTGCAGTCACCACTACGTGAACAGCTCATCCCAGCGTGCCCAGGAGTCTCCCAGTTTTGTTTTGTTTTTTGTTTTGAGATGGAGTCTTGCTCTTTTGACAGGCTGGAGTGCAGTGGTACAATCTCGGCTCACTGCAACCTCCGTCTCCCGGACTCAAGGGATTCCACTGCCTCAGCCTCCTGAGTAGCTGGGACTCCAGGTGCCCGCCACCACGCCCGGCTAATTTTTTGTATTTTAGTAGAGATGGGGTTTCACCATGGCCAGGATGATCTCGATCTCCTGACCTCATGATCCTCCCACCTTGGCCTCCCAAAGTGCTGGGACCACCACGCCCAGCCGATTCTCCCAGTTTTATTGATTGACTGATTGATTGAGACAGGGTCTTGCTCTGTCACCCAGAGAGTATACTGGCACAATCACGGTTCACTGCAGCCCTGACCTCCTGGGCTCAAGCAGTCTTTCCATCTCAGCCTCCTGAGTAGCTGGGACCACAGGTACACACCACAATGCGTGGCTAATATTTAAAATTTTAATAGAGACGGGATCCACTAGGTTGCCCAGGCTGGTTCCAAACTCCTAAACTCAAGCAATCCTCCTACCTCAGCCTCCCAGAATGCTAGAATTATAGACAGAAGCCATCGCTCCTAGGCATTTTCCTAGCTTCCCAGGTTCAAGAGATTCTCCTGCCTCAGCCTCAGAGTAGCTGGGATTACAGGCACCTCCCACCAGGCCCAGCTAATTTTTGTATTTTTAGTAGAGATGGGTTTCACTATGTTGGCCAGGGTGGTCTTAAACTCTTGACCTCAGGACATCCAGCCACCTCGGCCTCCCATAGGGCTGGGATTACAGGTGTGAGCCACTGCGCCCAGCCCCATTTTCCCAGTTTTAACACAAAAATTCCTGCATCCCAGTACCGGATAAAACAAGCGGGTTTGGGGCTCTCTCTGACACCTTGGTGGATGCTACAGAGCTGTCCCAGGTCAAGGCTGGGATTCTTTCATGGGTGACAGGGCAGCACCGGAGCAGAGGGCAGAGCCACCCCTGCCATGCCCAGCTGGGTCTTGGAGCATGTTCTGCCATGAAACACCCACTGTGCCAGCAGGTGATAGCTAAGCACAGATGCTCTCTCCTGCTGAGGCGGTTGAACTCGCCACCTGGCAGGTGGGCTCCCGCTTCTCTCTCCCTCTGGAATGGCCCAGCCTCCATTTGGAGTTGGCACCCAGCCAAGCAACTCCTTGGACATAGAAAATAAGGCAGACAAGACAAGGGACCTTTACGTACGTTTAACGGCCCTGAGCAGTGACTGTCCTCTCATGGCTTGGAGCCAGCCCCAGTCCCACCCCCATGTGGTAGCTGTGAGGCCTGGGGCAGGTGCTGACCTCTGTGGGCGCCTGTGTTTTCTTCTTCTCTACGCGGGAGAGGTTTGTGTTGAATGAGGAACATGGCACTGTGTCTGACGCCTAACATCAAGCAGAGGGAAAGGGGAAGCTACCCAGTAATTCAAACACTTTTTTTTGAGACGGAGTCTCGCTCCGTTGCCCAGGCTGGAGTACGGTAGTGTGATCACTGCTCACTGCAACCTCCGCCTCCCAGGTTCCAGCGATTCTCCTGCCTCAGCCTCCCAAAGTGCTGGGATTGCTGGTGTGAGCCACCGCACCCCGCCAAATAAGCCACTTTTTAGGGAAAAAATTGGGTGAGGGTAGAGATTCCACAGTGGCTCCTGCCCAGCCCATCTTCCCTGGCTAGAGATCCAGCGACGGGAGGTGCAGGCAGCAAGGCGGGGGCAGGTCAGGACCCGCGGCTTCTGTTCTTCCTCTGTGGCCTGGTGACTTTGAGGCTAAACCCAGCCACCTCTCACCGCTGCCCTCTTCCCCAGCTCCTCCGGGTGTCTGGCTCTATCATCTCTTACCCGTGGTTCTAATTATCTCTTTGCATCTCCTGTGAAACCAGCGCTTTAGAAGCCCCACACCACCTCTCCCTCTCTCGACGGTGGGCCTGACAGTTGGAACAGAAGCCCCTGGAATGATGAATCTGCCTTATTAAAAGCCCTTTGTTTAAAAGCATCAGCCCCGCCCTCCACATCAGGACACAGCCTATTCACGGAGGAGATAGGGGCAGACTCACTGCACGGAGGGAAAAACATCTTCTAACAGCCATTCATCTTTTTGAAGTTTTTAACTGAATAAAAGATGTTCTGCACTATGTCTCTCCTCAAGTTGTTTTAATTCATTAAACCCGAGTTTCTGTTTAAACTGGGGGAGAGTGTCCCAGAAGTGAAACTGAGGGGCACACACCGGGAACCACAGTGAGTCCGCCACATCCTCACTCAGCAGCTGGCACCAAATGCCAGGGACAGGTGCCAGGCATCAGGCACTCTGCTGGGCACAGAGACCCAGGGTAGAAATCAGAGACGGCTTCTGCACTCACTGGAAGCTGAGTTTATGCTGGTGTTCAAGGGAGGACTCTTCGGGGAAGCCAGTACAGCTAGTGCTCGACTTACGACCACGATTGGTTCCGACAGACCGGTCGTAACACGATTTGGTCCTAAGTTGAGCAGGCTATATGTACAGTACTGTGGAATGATGTTATAAAAATCTTTAAGTCATATTTTATCATAATTTTCTTTGTTTATTTTATGCCATTTGTATCATCTCTACACCATTTTGTTTCTTATTTTTACATTGGTCAGGTTTAAGTAAAACACTGCATTACCAGTACAACTGGTTTAATATTTGCAAAACATACAAAATACAGGTGCATACAAAAATACAAAATACAGGTGTAAAAAATACCATAGGAAACATTTTCCCAATTGCAAAACATATCAAAATATATAAACATGTACAAAACATTTTATTGGCCGCTGGTGCTTGGCTGCGGATCGTTGGTGTCGTCATCTGAGGCAGCAGCTGTGGTTACCGGAGTTGGTTTTTTCATAAACATGGTGAGCTTTGTATGAATTGTATGTTTGTTTTTTTCTTCATAAATTTCACGATACGGACGAAACACATCATGCGTCATCCGTTCAATCCTTGCAAATCTTTTGATGTTTGGGTTCATTGCTTCGAAATGCATAAGAAGTTTATTCAGTAAAGATAAACCGTCTGATAATCCCTTAGTGGTGAACTTTCTTTCTGGCTCCTCCTCTTCTTTCTCTGCTTCTCTTCTTTCTTCTTCCGCCACTCTTTCTTCTTCAAGTTCGATTAGCTCTTCATTTGTAAGTTCTCCGGATTCTTTGTCTAGCAACACTTCGACATCTTCCATTTCACACTCCAAAGAAAGGTCTTTAGCGAGTTTTACTATTTTTTCCTGAATCATTTCAAGTTCATGTTCACTGTCAAATCCGTCAAAATCATTAACATAGAGCTTAACACAATTTTTCCAGGTGCCATTCATGCACTTTGTCGTCACAGCCTCCCAGGCGGTAACGATATTCTTGATACACATCAAAATGTTGTAGTGTTTCCAAAAATCTACAGCGGAGCAGTCATGGCTAGCGATTGTGGTCGTAAAGTCAAATGGTCGTAAGTTGCATAGGTCGTAAGTTGATCAATACCTGTAAATCCCAAGCTAAGAAACTGGCCCAACCGGCTGATACGCCCCGGTCATGACCGAATGACAGAAGAAGATACACTAAAACTAAAACAAAGACAAATTCTAGAGGAAAACTTTTAGAATTCAGGGCTTGTAAGGTTCTCGTGGAATATACCATTTCTGTGGTATATTCATTTGCGTTTTGTTAAGACAGAGTCTCACTCTGCCGCCCAAGCTGGAGGGCAGTGGTGTGATCTCGCAGTATTGGCTCACTGCAACCTCCGCTTCCTGGGTTCAAGTGATTCTCCTGCCTCAGCCTCCCCAGTAGCTGGGGTTACAGGCACGTGCCACCACGCCCAGCTAATTTTTGGACTTTTAGTAGAGACAGGGTTTCACCATGTTGGCCAGGCTGGTCTCAAACTCCTGACCTTGTGATCCGCCCACCTCAGCCTCCCAAAGTGCTGGGAGTACAGGCATGAGCCACCATGCCCAGTCTGTCATTTTTTTTTAATGAAGAACCATGTTGGCAGTCTACATTTATCTTAAAATTCATAGGGGAAACTGGAGTTTCCATATTTCAATCACCCTGTACCACCCACCTCAGCAGGACCCAAGACGTCATACCAGTCCCTTAATGAACCTCACAGCCCGGAAACCCAGCTCCCAGGCTCTCCCATCCAGTCCCACCACTCCACTTAAGGCACCTACGGCTCAAGCCTTTCCTGTTCCCTGTTGATTTCTAGCCCAGGGCCATTCCGTGTGTGTGTGTGTGTGTGTGTGTGTGTGTGTGTGTGTGTGTACAGGCATGCATTCATATACTCTGTGTATCTGTGTGTCTGTTGAAGGGTTATGGTGCACCTGTTATCCCTGTGCATTTTTAGCTGGGGACATGCCATGCTACCTCAGTCCGTCATTTTCCCGGAGCCAGACATTTGGTTATGTAACTCAAAATGTTTTTACAGAGCTGATGCATTTTTCCACTTATAAAAAATAATGTGTTCTCATGGCGTTTGGAAAATGTAAAACCCCAAAATGGAAAGCAGAGGAGTGACTGGAAATAAAGCTTTAGAAACTCAATGCCTGCTGTCAGTGGTAACAATGTCTCTTTCATAGTGATCAGGATTGATTGAGAAAATCCTCCGCAGTGGCTGAGAGGATGCTAAAGAAACATTGTAACCCTTAAGCTACAGACTCAAATGGCCAAGAGGCTCCAGAGTGGCAGGCCTGGTTGTGAACTGAGCTGCAGCAATTGCACCTGCTGAGGGTGAGAGACAGACAAGCAGCAGAGCCTAAACCAGTGCCCCAGCCCCACCCAGGCCTGCAGTCACCCATTGAGCATCCCGTGTCCAGTGAGATCAAGCAGAAAAGTTCACATGTCAGAAATACATCCACAAGCTTTAACCAAACAATAACTTCAAAACATGCTTTTCTGTCTCTCTTGCAAAAGGATTTCTGAATGTTGGAGTGAGATTTGTTACCTGATGATGTCTCAGGTCTGTGAAGACTTCTCCCAGGTGAGAGGACCGAGGGCTTTGATAAACAGCGGCTCTGAGTTGCAAAATTATTAGCAAGACGGTTGGTTTCCACTGAAATAAGAGTTTTTATTTTAATTTATATTGTAATGAAAGCTTGTAACAGTACTGTACCATAAACACAAACAGCAAAATCTTATAAAAATTTCATCTTTATCTATTTTGGGGAGAAATAGTCCTGTCTGCCTAATTGAAGTATCTGTCATTCTGACATTAAATCGTGCGTCCTTGGACCTTGTATTATATTGTGGTACGTTTCTCACACACCGTTAAATTGAAATAACGCTGCTCACTTGGAGATAAAGGGACATAATAGGTATTTTATAATGAGGGGGACAGAGGATTCATCCTGAATCCAGGCTGAGCATTGCTTTATCTTTTTCCTGGGGTTTGCTGCCCTAAAGGGAGCTTCGCCTCGTCATATCTCTCAACACTCCAAAATGAGAAGAATCAAATGAGAAACAGTTAGACAGGCATTAGAAAAGTGACTGCAGGCAGTCAGTCATCTGTGCACTCCGGGAATAGCTCCAGGGGGCCGCTGAGGTGGGCGGGGCCTTGGCCCAGCCGCAGATAGCATGCCAATGTGGGAAATTAAATCCCATTTACTATTTTTTAATAGCCCAATCTCTCCCCTAGAGCATCCCAGCCTTTGTTTCAAAATACTGAAAATATTGAGACTCAACTCACTCTATTTCATTTCCCTGAATAAAATCGTAGACTTACGATTTCATAGTGTTCATAAAATCATAGACTTTCAGTGCTGAAATAATGACTTCAAGTCACTTATTCGAAGCATCTCACTAGTGTTTGAACACTGTATTCACCCTACAAAGCCATCCTCCGTCCAGGATTTAAACTTTCCCAGGGTTAAGAACTCAATCGAGACGTCCCAGTTTAAATTCCGGCTCCTCTGCATGACGCTGGGCGGGTTTCACAGTCTCTCTCTACCTCAGCTTCTTTCCTGTCTGTAAAATAGCGATGGTAACAGCACCCAATAAGAGTACTAATACTTCCTTTATTATTTCCAGCACCACCGTTCTGTCTTTCATTTCTGTTAGTCATAACTCCTTAAACCTCTCTATGCCTACTACTGAGCCAAGGAATGCACCATGAGAGTCAGGGTGGTGGTGGTGGTGGTGGTAATGATGATGGTGATGGTGATAATGATGATGACAATGGTGGTGATGGTGGTGGTGATGATGGTAATGATGATGATGGTGGTGGTGATGATGATGGTGATGATGGTGATGGTGATGATGGTGGTGGTGATGGTGATGGTGATGATGGTGGTGGTGGTGATGATGATGATGGTGATGATGGTGGTGGTGATGGTGATGGTGATGATGGTGGTGGTGATGATGGTAATGATGGAGATGGTAATGATGGTGATCACAGTGATGATGGTAATGATTGTGGTGATGGTGATAATGATGATGATGATGGTGGTGGTGGTGGTGATGATGGTGGTGATGATGATGATGGTGATGGTGGTGATGATGATGGTGGTGATGGTGGTGGTGGTGATGGTGATGGTGTTGATGGTAATGATGGAGATGGTAATGATGGTGATGATAATGGTAATGATGGTATCGGTGATGATGGTGATCACAGTGATGATGGTAATGATGGTGATGATGATGGTAA